>NW_028324235.1:1273965-1433211 GCF_054372755.1 Phalangium opilio
CACCTGCCGTTGGTGGCTTCTAATATCTGGGATTTGATCACCTGCCATTGGTGGTTTCTAATATCTGGGATTTGATCACCTGCCATTGGTGGTTTCTAATATCTGGGATTTGATCACCTGCCATTGGTGGTTTCTCCCTAGTATTATTATTAGTGAGTAGGGGGGCTCGCTCCTTGCACCGATGCCAAAAGGCATATTGTGCACCCACGTATTCAGGCCTTGAATAGACCCGTGGCCACAGCGTAGCGAAGAATTCGCTCCACCGTAATAGAGGAGACCCGCGAGGGTTCCAAAGTGTGTGAATCAAAATATTCTAGTCTAAGCGAGCCGAAGCAGTCGCACTCGCAAATTACGTGAGCAGATGTTTCTTCCTTCTCCTGACACGATCTACAGAGAGGGTCGTCGGCAAAACCCATGAGATGGACAGTGCCCGGTCAGAAGACCGGTGGCCAGCCTAGTATCCCATGTGCTGAGCGAAATTAGGTCTCTAGCACGAGACTTGCAGGGACCATTGACTAACAGTTTTGTCTGTCTCTGGCCCTCCATGTTATGCCAGAGCTGGTTTTGTATGACAGTCAACCTGTCATGCAGACGCCGTTTGACGTGCCTGTAGGGGATGGGGACGGCCGGCTCCGGCCCCAAGAGCTTGGCCTCCGCACCCCTTTTCGCATATCTATCGGCTTGTTCATTGCCATGATATCCGCTATGCCCTGGCACCCAGTACAACAGAACCCTGTTGCAGGATGCCAGTCGCGCTAGCACATCAAGGCAGCTGCGAACCAGTTGAGAGGTAATCTGACTCTGGTTCAGTGCGTTCAGGGCGGCCTGACTGTCAGAATAAATTCTCACAGTCCGTCCGGTATACCCTTTGTTAATACAGTAATCTGCGGAATAACAGATCGCGGCAATTTCCGCCTGGAACACGCTAGCGAAGGTGCCCAGGCAGGCAGAAAAGCCGACCCTTGTGGTTTGGCAGTAATAGCCAGCGCCAGCGCCGGAATCAGTCTTGGAACCATCGGTGAACCAAATAGTTTCACCCCCAGTGCCAAGAGGCAGCAGGTTAGTCCACTCTGTTCGACTGGGGAAGTGGATGCTGAATGGCTTAGTGAAATCAAAACTGGTAACGGTTTTGTCAGAGCACATCGTTAGCGACGGCTCAAGTGCGGCGTACTCCCGAAAGAGCTTCGTATGGCTGTAATCCCAAAGTCTTGGAACGCAGCAGCCACTAATGTTCAGCGTGTAGGCCCCCATGACAGCCTCCTCCTCAATGAAGAGATGAAGATGAAGCATGTCATTGAGCACCTCCAGGGAAACAGTTGGGGTCGATCTCATGGCCCCCGTAACATCAATGCAGGCAAGCCTTTGAAGCTTGCGCAGGGCAGCCTACACCGTCTTAAGCCGGACCCTTGTCCACCAGACAAGTGCCCCGTAAGATAGTATGGGTCTGATGATCCCACTATAGAGCCAGTGTACAGATTTGGGGTTGAGGCCCCAAGTCTGGCCGACAGAGCTCCTGGTCCTCCAGAAGAGCATCTTGGCCTTCTTAATACACCGATCAAGATGCGGCTTCCTTGTGAGTCTGCAATCAAAGGTCACCCCCAGGTATTTCACCTCGGAGGACTTTGTCAGGACCTGGCCAAAAAAAGAGATATCATTGAACAATTCCTTAGTATTCTTCCTCGTAAAAGGAGCAAGGACAGTTTTATCAGGATTAACGGTGAGGTTGACCGCCTGACACCATTGCTCCACGCTAGAGAGAGCAGATCTCATATGCGCGGTAACAGTATCCGGGAACTTCCCGGTAAAGACTATCGCTACATCGTCCGCATACCCGAAGCAGCAGCAGCCCCCAGCACCCCCGAGCCTCCCCAAGAGTTCGTCCACCACCAGGCATCACAACAGGGGGGAGAGCACTCCACCCTGAGGGCAGCCCCTGCTGGTAGTCACCCCTAGAGAGTCCCCAAGGAGGGACGCCGACACCTCGCGGTCGGTAAGCATGGACTTGATCCAGTGGCCAAGAGTGTCGCTGATGCCAAATCTCTTAACAGCTTCAGTAATAACCAAGCTAAAGACCTTGTCAAAGGCCCCCTCAATGTCGAGGAAGACGGCCAGTGAAATTTCCTGAAACACGAATGCCCTATCCAGGCAATTCGTAAGGCCGTGAAGGGCCGTCTCAGTGGATTTGCCTTTTTGGTAAGCAAATTGTGAAGAAGAGAGAGGAGTTACCGAAAGTACCTCGTCTTTAATGTACCTGTCCACCAGCTTCTCCAGAATTTTGAGGAAGAAGGAGGTCAGGCATATGGGCCTATATGCCTTCGCCTCCAGCATGTGCTTGTGAGTCTCAGCCCCAGACCTAGTGTACACACCGTCCCGCAGCTTAATAGCATTAAGTCGATGTGAGCTGTCGTGCGCTAGAATCTTCATGACCCTAGCCGTAGCAGGGACATTGGAGGCTTGCTCACAGAAGGTCCGCCAGTAGTCCTTCTTAGCAGCTCTAATGGCCCTGTTGTAGGTGTTAAGGGACTGCCTGTATCCAGCCCAGTCACCCGTGCGCTTGGCTTTGTTAAAGAGCCTGCGCGTACATTTACGAAGCCGGCTGAGATCCGCGTTCCACCAAGGGACAAGCCTCGAGCGGTTGACGGTCTTAAGTGGGCAGTTCCGGTGGAACGACTCCATGATGGAGCACTGTAAATCACCAGCAGCCCTATCAAGATCCTTAGGTGAAGTAAGTTTAGGAGTGTGACCCCCTCCGTAGCGTAGGATTAGGTCTTCCCTATATTCGGCCCAATTGGTCCGTTTTGGATTGCGTATCTCCGTCCCCGCCGGGACATAGGTAGTCGCAACAGTGAAGCAGATGTGCCTATGATCCGACAAAGACGGCTCATTAGACACATGCCAGTTAGACACGGAGGATACGAGGTTTTCCGTGGCTAGCGTGAGGTAGGTAGGTTCGTTGTTTTGATTAAGAATATAGAGTTTACAACCAACTAAATATTCTAGTAAATCATCACCTCTCCTGTTGCAGTCAGAACTGCCCCACGTGATGTTATGAGCATTGGCGTCACAGCCAATGATTAATTTGTCCCCTCTCTTTTCACCTTGATTGACCAAATTGATCACCTCAATTTTCGGGAGAGAGTCCGCGTCATGGGCAAAGTATGCAGAGGCAGCCGTGATAGTCAACTTGGCATGCCCAGTGGCCAGGACTAGCTTCACGGCCGCCGTGTCCTGGGACGTGTACAGCGGTAGAGAGATACAACAGAGATCCCTCCGAACCAGAATACACGCCCTAGGTCTAGCAGCAGTATGGTCATAAAATAGTGACCCCGCCGCGTCAAGACCGAGGATTTTGCCATGGCAAATCCACGGTTCTTGTATGAGGGCCAGATCAAGACCCTCTATAGCAAACCTCCTGCAGAGTACCGCAGAGGCCGCTTTACTATGGCGCAGATTGATTTGAATAGCACGCAGCGTCCCCATGGTCCTTAAGAAAGGGGTTCAGAAGGGACCTAGCTACACCTCATCGGTCCCGAGAGGGCTAGTGGCACCTCCCCCCCCCGACAGGCAAGCTCCCAGTCCCAAGATCCTCCCCATCATCAGGACCACTAGAACGCACATCGGCTGGATCCCGAAGGGTCCCATCCGATTCTTCCAGTAGGGTGGACTCATCCATGGAAGAACAAGCTTCCGAATGAGCCACCCCCTCCCCCTCTGTGCCTAGAGCGACACCAGCGAGCTCCACAGCGAGATCCCCCATCTCGCTAATCCCACCCCTTGCCGTAGACTCGGCTGCAGTGGTTTTGGTGGTTTCCGTGTTCTGAAGCAGTTTGAAGGAACCCTTGTCCACTCCAGTAAAGCCCACGAAACCAGCATTCTTAATGGCTTCCAGTGAGGAGCCATCAATGAGCAGTACCCAGTACCGTACGGCCCTGTCCACGTACGTCCGAATGCATTTCCAACGTTAAGTGGCAAAACCTGCATTAAGGGCCTTTAGGCGCCGAAACAGCACCGCCGCCTCTTTGGTAATCTGGTCCTTGGTGCGAAACATTACCTTAAACGGCTTAGGGAGTTCGCTAGCTCTCATTACTGAGAGCACCGCATCCCCCACCACCAAGTAGGCTAAGAATTCCTTCAACCATTCCCCAGTGAACGAATCCTCACAGGAGTATACCAGGGCCCCGGCCGTCAGGCTAAAATTCGCAAGGCGCGGTAGACGGCTCCCCGAAGGTATCCCATCTAGCGCCCCTAGAATCGCCTTCTGGATTGGGCCCACGTCTTCCTCCGTGATGACCGCCTTCGGATAGCCTTTTTTAACAATGGCCATCTTTTCTGTGCTGGCGGCGTCACTATAGGACTTAGCCTTTTTTGCCGCCGCCTGCGAAGTGCTGGGCGAGGGAGTCGAGTCCTCCGTTCTAGGCCTCTTCAATTGGGTGCCACGTGCCACCGCACCCCCAGCGGGGGTGGAGGCCGTTTCAGACCCCGATTTGGCCTTTTCCCGAGCAATCTGTCGTTTACGGCGACGACGCTCGGTACGTTTTGAAGCCTTACCAGTCACACGCACCGATAAATCGGCACGAGTATCGCTGGATACAGGCCCTAGCGTAGTGGTATCAGTGTGGGTTCTGCTCTGAGCAGACCCCTGCACCGTAGGTGTTGTAGTTTTAGAGTTGTTTTTTAATGTGTTATCCATGAGAATCCCACGAGTAAGGGGGCAAGTAAACGGTCACCACCCGGTAGTCCCCCACCCAGGTGGAAGGCTAGATACAACGGGGTGTCGCCTGGTGCCCCGAGGGGATCGTTAGCGATACCGTAGTTTTACTTCCCCAGTACCATGCAGCCCTCGGCACGATGCCTCAACACCTTGGCTTGAGAAGGACGCGTATCCGCTTAGCCCACACAACGTAGTGGTAACCAGCTCTCACCACCGAGGAGGTGTGATACTTCGCATTGATGAGGACCCAAGCTAGCGTGTGTAAAGTTGAGAACATTAGCGGGAAGCCAAAGCAAGGGGGGAAAGAGAAATCACACCATCTAGCTTGCGTCCCCAACTTCGAGAGCTAATATCTGGGATTTGATCACCTGCCGTTGGTGGCTTCTAATATCTGGGATTTGATCACCTGCCGTTGGTGGCTTCTAAAATCTGGGATTTGATACCTGCCGTTGGAGGCTTGTAATATCTGGGATTTGATCACCTGCCGTTGTTGGCTTCTAATATCTGGGATTTGATCACCTGCCGTTGGTGGCTTCTTATATCTATATCCCCTTTCACATTAAAAAGAAAAGGACATGCCTACTCCCTACAGGTCGCTTTTAATAAGGGTGAAAAAAACTTCCTTACCGAGGGAAGAAACACATTTTTGCGGTCGACCCGCATCCTGTAGAGACAATCCCGTACGTGGTGCGGACACCCACACCTATAAGAACTTAACCCACCCGAAGATGTTCGGGGGGGGGGGTCAGATGGAGCGTTAGATCCACAGGGATTGCCGGCGCTGGTAGCAAGGCTCTGGGTTGACAGGGTGGTGCAGGAGTGGTAGGTAATAAAGAAACATTTGTCTGCAATGGTGCCGCCGACCAACCAAACCAACTTGGGAGAGGAAACTTCCCATTTCGTTGAAGTCGAAGAAGTTGCACGACGTTTTCGTTTCAGTCTTAATGGCGGTATCCGGGCAGGTTTTCCCAGATCCGGTGCTGGTACATACTGTGTAGCCGATTTAAATTCAAAAAATGGGGGTTACTGGTCCCGACTCTCAAACGATTAGTTTTAAAAAATCCTTCATTGTATGAAAACCTTTTAGAATTGTATGATAACCTATAAGCATTGTATGATATCCTATAAGAATTGTATGATAACCTAGAAGCATTGTATGATATCCTATAAGAATTGTATGATAACCTAGAAGCATTGTATGATATCCTATAAGAATATAAGGATATATAGAATGAAAACAATGCAAATGTAATTTTGGTGAAAAAACGAAGATAAGTATTTTTTTTTTTCAAATAATTGATGCTTTATAATCATGTCCTTATACTTCAAAAATTTAATATCTTTAACTTCGGTCATTCCATTTTGTTCTCTTATCATTTACTTTTTCTTGTCTTTGTCCACGAAGACATTTTTTTTATTAATTACGAAGATATTGAGGACATTTGCGCCAGAAAGAAGAAACAAGCTGATAATTTCAAAACTTATATTGCCAAAAGTTAAAAAAAAACTAACGATCGAAGACTTAATACCATGTTTTAGATGGCACATAAAAAATTTAATCCACTCACTTTCAATTTTTGATCCAGTATAGGTAATATGGGGTGCAACCGAAGCAATTACACTTGCTGTACAATTATTGAACGCTTCTTACAATGATGCGACACTCGAGCAGTTAATTTCATACGACACAACATATGATATGGGAAACTTTTATATTTCATATTTCAACCATAATGCGTATTATAATTATCGAGGGTGATCCAGTATTCTCGCTTTTTTATTTGTAACATGAAAAGCGGTTAAAGGAGGTTCATAAATTTTTTTGGAAGTATGTGGCTCGTTTAATAGACTTTGAGGTATGGGGAGGAAATGTACCTATAGTTACTCACCGAGAGAAAGGTCTGATAGACGCAATTTCATCGAGTTACCATCAAGCAAAGATGAATCTTAGATTTTGTCAAAACCATATCCACCGTAACACTGATTTTTTGTTTAAAAAGGCCAAGGCAAATTGGAAAGAGAAACAGGCTTATAAAATTTATCAGGGATGTTATCAAAAGTATATAGATATATAACTGAAAAACAAAAAGTACAGTTCATAGGATCTTCCTCGCGCCGTGTAATATGAGAATCCCCGCTACATTTCAAAATAGTGCCGACCCCCTCTGCGTATGATTACATTCACGACCGTAGCACAGGTACATGCGTAAAATGGCTCACAAAGTAGAGCCAAGAAAACTTAAGCATCGCGCCTTTGGCGGTAATATCGCGTTCTTGCATATTTACAGTCCGGAAAGGGTTTCTACAATTACGGTATAAATTCTTTTGACATAATAAGCTAACTAATAAAGCAAATAATGCCACGGAAGAAAAAAAGCGCAATTGGATGCAATAACTTCCAAAAATCAGCACCCTTTCCATATTTATTATTCCGCTTCTTGAGCTTCCGCCCCAAATTACCGAGCAATATTCTAGTTTTGGCCTTACTACTGTTAAGTAAAGTTGTACAAAGACCCACGGGCTTTTTAGGTTTCTAGCGATTCTTAATATTCCGTATAAACATTTTAAGCTACTCGATACCGTCGCTGCTATATGCTGACCGAAGTACAGCTTCTCGTCAAGTAGACAACCCAGGTCTTTGGATACAACTGCTCGTTCAATTTCAATAGTGTCGACCTTGTATTTGTATTCTATTGTATTTGTCTTCCTTGAAAATGATGTTACATATGTTTTGAGGGCATTTAAAGGCATTTCGTTGTTTTTACCCCACGTGGATATAGTGTTAATTTGTTTTTCTAATTTTTGACAGTCCTTAATGGGTTTAATTTCGTAGAACGCCTTATTATCGTCCGCGAAGGCTCTTATAGGGACATTCGTATTTTGTCTACAATAGAGATCATTTATAAATATCAAAAACAGCAATGGTCCCAGAGTTGATCCTTGTGGTACTCCGCGCGTCGTTTGATAGCTAACGTTGGTGAGTTCTCCGTTTATTTTGATAATATTCTTTCTCCCGGTAAGGTAACAACTCAGCCACTTTAGTACTGTACCACCTAGTCCATAGTATCCCAATTTTTTTAATAGTAGAATATGGTTCATCCTGTCAAAAGCTTTGGACAGGTCCATAAATATGGCGTCTACTTGTTATTGTTTTTCCATTCTAGGAGCGACATAGTTGAGAAATGTAATTAAGTTGGTTGCCGAATGTTACTGATACCGAGAAAGTAAAAGGATGGCAGGGCTTCATCAACTTTTGATCTTTGGAGTGAGAGAACCACTGATTTTTGACTATTAAAATTAAGCCCATTGTTGGCAGCCCAAGATTCTAGTTGGTTTAGGTCAGATTGTAGGCTAAGGACATCCTTATATGAATGGATCACACGAAATATTTTTAAATCATCGGCAAAGAGACCTAGAGGTGATGATAGGACTTTGGAGAGATAATTTATGTTCAGTAAAAAAGCGAAGGGCCAAAGACACTGCCTTGCGAAACACCACTTAAGACAGGGAGGAAATTGCTTAAGGACTTGCCAACACGTAGTGCCTGGGTTCTATATAGGAGATACGATTTGATCCACCGAAAGATGTTATTATTTATTCCTAATAGTTGCAGTTTAGCCAAAAGCCACTGATGAGGTACTGAGTCAAAAGCTTTCGCTATGTCTAAATAGATGACATCCACCCGGTGTCCTTCATCAAAAGCTGATAGCCAAATAGCCAAAGGCCGATAAAAGGTTAGTTTCTACAGATAGGTTGTGTAGGAAACAATGCTGGAAGGCGTTAAGATGGGGTAGGACAAAATTAAGCAATGGAATGCGAAGAAAATTTTTTAAAAGTCACTTCCCACGAAGCGAGACAAAGATTTAATAGCATTGGAAGCACTAATCTTTGGAAGTATTTCCGATACGATGAACTAACGAAAACGTTCGACAGGCCGACAACCGAGTTTATGGAGACCTACTTAACCGAATTAGAATAGGAACTGTTACGTAAGATGACGTTTCAACCTTAGAAAGTAGACTAGTTCCGGGAGGAAACAAAATTGAGGTGGCTATGAATCTTTAACTTAAGTTGGTTAAAGAAGGATTTCATCCCATCTGTTTGATGCCAAAATTGGCCATGTGCGATAAATTTTACATAAAATGCTCGAGGAAAGCCGACAGAAGGTTGAATGCGAAGACAAACTCGTTGATTACGACAAAAAAATTAACAAAAACATTGTCAGGAGACTCAAAATGTTAGACAATGAGCCGTCAAAAACTGGAGGTCTAGAGAGCAAGCTGTATCTCTGCGTTAGATCTCGAGTAATGGTTAGGAGAACCATAAAATTGGAAGAAGGTGTTATTAACGGCACCGTGGCCATTATAACGGGATTCCAAAAGAACGACAGTGGGAACATAACTGGTATCAGTAGCAGGGTAGACCAAGCGACGAGAAAAATAAGCCCGATTTTTTAGTTGAGAAAATGAGCGTCAATTTCTTGCTAATGACCAATTTATACGTGAAACGAACGCAATTTCCGGTAATCTCTGCATACGTCATTACTATATACAAAAGCCAGGGAATGAGTTTAAAATGCGCAATTATGGATTTGGGATCAAATTTATTTGGAACTGGCATGGCGCGAGTGACTTCCTTGGCAGGTCTCCATCTCTTGCAATTAGACCTGAATAAAATTATGGCAGATGGACGGGCCATCGTGGAGTATAAAAGGCTGCGTCAAAAACACAGACCTGATCTGCCACTTATAGAAATAGTAAAGTCGAAAATAAAGATAGGTAGAAAAAGGCCGGCGTCGAAGAGTGTTTTAGAAGGTGAAACGGCAAAAGAAAAACAAAAAAAAAACGCTCAGAGCTGGTCTTCAGAGTATAGACATTTCTCCCTTGAAAGGATTTGAAAATGGAGATGGAGTAACGTGCAACACAAATAGCGTTTTACAATTGCTGTTACTGATTCAGGAATTAAGAAACATAATTAAAGGGCATAAAGGATCATTGAGCCATAAGCCTATTTTGAATTGCCTTCGTCACACTATTGAGCATGTTGAAAATTCAAATACGAGTTCCTTCGACGATGGTTTCAATTTGGGAACGGCTGTTGGTCTGCCTTTCACCCACAACCAACAACAAGATGCTAGTGAATTCTTATGGGTTCTCTTGCCAAAACTAAGTGAATAAATGGAAACTTGTGACTCTAACGCTCTTCAAGAACTATAATGGACAAAGTCGCAAAACGTTACCAAATGCCCCAGTTGTCACCTTGAAAAAAGATCTGGAAACATTATCCAAAGCTGCATATTCACTCTTCCAGTGCCAAACCTCGCTAAAATTGATTGGAAACTATTAGTCGAAAGGATGAGACCAACAATGTTGGCATGCGAAACTTGTAAACGCAGATATATTGATTTCTGCCGGTAAGTACACAGAAAAAACTATGTTTAGGTTTTGAATGTATTATATGAAACTAAACACGTTTTTAAGCTAAACGTTAGATTTTTACATTCATTTTATAACCACCACCGTGTTCTTATGCTAAACATTGTGATGATAAACATTTAACCTTGCTGCTTTAAGCACGAGACCCGTTCTTAGCCTAAACGTTCGGTTTTCTAAACATAAACCTAAATGTTAACATTTAGGAATTCACATTGGATGTTTAGGCGCAGAAAGGGAATTAGGGTTGAAACATGAATGTTATAGTTTTTCCACTTTTGATAACAGTTTCGATTTCGACATGGTTTTACATGTCCTAAGTTTCAAGTAGGAACCCAATCTGAGTTGTTTACAATTCATTCGAGTGAGCAACGGCTGCCCCGAGTATCAAATTAAGAAGTGTGATTAACATTTCACATCAATTTTATTCTTAAAAAAACGTCAACCCAAATAGTTCTACATAACAAGGATACCCTTTTCTCAATTCGACTTTTAATCTGGAACGTTATGAAAAAACTAGGATTAATTTTATAAGAATTCCTTTAACTCGCTATCATTTTATAGCGAAAGTCGGCGTCTCTCTGGGATTGGACTCCGTTAGACCTAGGAGGATAAAGGGGTGAAGGAGTCTTCGACTGCCCGTTCTTAGAGCTCAGGTTTCGGCCTCTCTCATGGGAGATTCGTTCACGAGCACCTAGTGACCTTGGTTACGCGCATCACGTGGCCACGCAAATCCCAATTCAAACAAGAGCGGGTTTTTCATGCTAGCTTAGGCCTTAGAAGCAACGTCGCCTATATGTAGGCGGCGTTGTAAAAAGTAAGAGATTTGGGGAAAGAATGATATTTTTTAATGTTATCGGGTGTTAACTCTACTCTCCCACAGGCTTTAATCCATCTTAAACACTTTTTTACTTAAATTTATGGTTTAGGGATAGAGTAAAAAAGCGTAACCTCTACAACACTTTAAATTAATTAATTAATAAAAAATGAAATAATGATAAATGTTCCGTTAAAGCACTAAAAAATGGAGCCTTTACCAAAAATGAAATCAGAAAAAAAGACGACGCCCGATGACGATGTGCGCGGAACTAGTTGCGCGGCTATGAATCTCCCAGAACGAGAGAGAACGGGGGGAACCACGGCCGATAATCTGTAAGCGCGTTTTAATGGGAAATCGGGCAGTCGAAGACTCCTTCACCCCTATATCCTCCTAGGTTAGACCGTCACCCGTGTAAGCTTTTGAAAATCCTTTAAACGCGTCATTAGGGTGACTAAGAGCCATCATCACGTGGTAAGCTGGTAAATATCCCCACCGGCAGAGCGCGGTAGTAATCTCGGTTGTGTCAAGACTCAGAAGACTAAAGATTCATGCAAAAACGAGAGAGAAGGCCTAGTATAACAATGAACAAATTCTTAGTAGAGATAGGCGTCGCCAGAAGGCGTCGCCCTATACCGATTCACCCACGCCGGGTCGTGAATTTTCTTAAAGGCTTAAAGGTTGGACTCGCTGGAGATTGTAATTATGAAAATTAAGAGGTGATATTTACTTTTGGTTAACTTCGTCACGATAAAGTTATATGTCATAATTCTGCTCACAGAAAAATTAGTGTAATAAGAATGACGCTCGGCAGCTGGGAACACAAATCAGTATAGCCTGATTTAAGCCTTTGTCACTGTCAGTCTGTCACTGACTCACTGATGTTTTTAGTTGTGCTAACAATCATCCGAAGTATTTAATGTTAATTGGAAGCAGCTTATATTTTCTTAATAAGTGCACTTGAAAAATCCTTTTTCGGTTTTTGATCAAGCTAATCATGGAAACATCAGATTTTAAAGTGTGCCAATATTGTACTTACTACACTAAATATGAAAAACAGTTAACACAACATTATATCCGCTACCACAAACACTTGGCTAAAATGTCGTTTCGGTGCAACGTTTGCGGTGCGGTATTCAGAAATTATAATTCCTATCGCAGTCATAAATTAAGAAAACACTCTAATTCTGAAGTTGCGGAAAACGTTCTGATAGACGATGCTCAATTTCCCCTTGATGATCGTGACTATTGTGAATCTGACGATGAAGCAGTAATATCTACCCAGCAGTATATTGAGGCATCTTACCTCCTGAAACTCAAAGAGAAGCATGGTTTATCGGATGATCTAAAAACAAATATTATGGTGACCACCTCGGAACTAATTGTTCGTTACAATCAGGCTAATGTAAATGTCGGGGAAAGAAATATATTTCAAGGATTAGAAAGCTCTTACAAGAGAGATATGTTTTTCAGAACTAAAATGAACTATGTGGAACCTGTTGCTCTAAAACTTGGTGAAGATAAAAAGCAATCAAATATTGATAAAACATGTTTTGCACAATATTTTCCATTTGTGACGTCAGTCAAGCACTTGCTCGCGATGCCAGAAGTAGAAGAAATTATATCATTGAACCGGGGCGATTCAAATATCAGATATTTTTGATGGTGTTGAATTGAAACGTAAATTCCCAGCTATTGAATGAGAAAATGGAGTTTTAAATTTACTATTTTCACTATATCTGGATGATTTGGAAATATCCAACCCTATTGGGGCTCACGTTAAAACTCACAAAGTTACTGTATTTTACTGGCAACTGCTAAACCTTCCGCCGTACTTACGTTCGAAGTTAACTTTTATACATCTTCTCGTAGTTGCTAAGCAAAAGGATTTAAAGAAGTTTCCAACAAATTTGTTACTTGAAACTTTCAAACGTGAAATGAAAGACTTACATGCTGGTATAACCTGTCGAATTAATGGTGTGGAGAGATTAGTAAAGGGGAAATTGGCTTTCATACTTCGGGATACTCTCGCTGCCCAAGAAATAGGTGGATTTAAAGAAGGTGTAGGAAACGCTTTTAAATTTTGCAGAACTTGAGAAATTAACAAAACTGAAATTAAGTCCTCAATATTGTCGGAAACATTTCCACTGCGTGACGAAGAGGAACATATTGATCGTCTAACAGCATTAACCAATTGTACCAAGAAAACGAGAGTCTACTGGTCAAGAAAATATGGTGTAAACAACATCTGAATTACTTGGTATACCCAATTTCCAAGTAACCAAAGATCTCCTAATTGATCCAATGCCTGTACTTCTAGAGGGAGTTGCTAAATATGAAATTCGACTAATGCTCCACTACTTCATTTATGAGCTTAAACATTTTAGCCTTGAGCAATTAAACTTTGCTATCCAGTCATTTAAATATGAAAAACATGAGCTAGAAGTTAAACCCTCTTTGATTGAAAAGAAACATTTGTTTTCATCCGGTGAATTAAAACAAACAGCTTCAGCAATGAAGACATTGATATTCCTCATGCCTTTGTACATTGGCAGTGAAGTGCCAGCTGAAAACTCACACTGGAAAAATTTTTTAACTTTGACCCAAATAACACAGATATGCTTTTCAACAGTCGCCAATGACAATACTGTTATAAATCTGAAATGCCTAATTGCAGAGCATAACGAAAACTTTCAAATATTGTACCCTAATTCCAGTGTTACTCCAAAAATGCATTACCTGGTACATTTTCCCGAGCAACTAAGAAACTACTGTCCACTACGGTATCACTCTTGCATGAGATTTGAAAGTAAACACTCTTATTTCAAGGGGAAAAAATGGAGGTGCTTCAAATCAGTACCCAAAACAATGGCATTTAAGCACCAACGATGGCTCTGTTTGAATCAAGCCAATGGTTATGGTGGTAAAAATCATCATTTTCGTGGCGATATTGACCAAGTCAAAGAAGGCTACGACTGCAATTTGGAGGAAGATATTAGGAATCTCCTTCTTAACTTTGATGAAAATGCAGCAGATACTAAATTTATGCATGTGAGCCCGACTATAAAAATCTATGGTCATGTATATCAGAGTGGTACGATTCTGGTTAAAGAATTCTCCGATGAAATCGGCCCAACTTTTATGGCCGTTACAAATCCCGTTTGCATAAATCTTAAAGCTTATGTTATTGCCATCCAAACTGAAATGCACTTTTTCGACAAACATTTGAATCGTTATGTTTGCACAAAGCCAAACTCAGGAAGAAAACTTCTATATCCTATAAAAAAAACTCAAGTACATGTGGCCACAAGTGTCGCATATCGCAGAAAACAAGGTACTCGTAATGCTATACAATGCTGAAAATGTGGTGATACTTTAACTATATCTAGGATTACAACTTTGCTAGGTATGTTTAATTTGAAATCTTTTTATAGCTTTTAATTGGGTTAATTGCACGGTAATTATTCATTATTAATTAGATATGGTATAGAATTTTCATATCTTTGAAGTTTATGGTAAAATAGTGTGCTACCACGAACTTTCTCGTGACGTCACACCCTCCTATCTCTTAACTCGCTTTTGGCGACCATATTGGAAGTCGTCAGCTCAGGCCATACAATTTAGACTACCAATATTGACGTTACGTCCCCGTAGCTCCTTCCCTCTCAATACCAAAACTGATGCCATGATTCACCGCAAGATTGCACTGTTTAATATTACAGTAAAACAGCCTCCAATTGCAATGAATATAAAGCTATAAATGTATCTAAAACTGGTGGAACATGGCACTTTATCAATAGAGAGAAAATAAGGGAATCACGTTTAGTACATAATGTAAATTAAAGGTCAGATGGGTGTATTTGACTAACACAATGCAATGAGAGACTGGACATTTATGCCAACTAAAATCTCAATTTTCATCAAATATAACACTGAAAGCGCAGAAAACCCGTTCTTCAAAATTGAACTATCCGACCCCTCGATCTACATGGTCTTCCAACTTGACAAAGGCTGCAGGTGTTTTTAGTTAAGGGGATAAGAGAGTTCCAAGCCTGCTAAGAATAGTGGAAAATTTTGGGGAATTTTATTTCTTCCCACGTCTAGAGTGGATTTTCTTTGTAACTCACTTTCAGATCGCTACTCGTGCAGTTAGTCCTGTTAAGTTTTTAAAACGGATTTTCCTATAGTAATTATATTTTTTAACTTAAAATTAAACAACTTTAGTATTATGTTGTTTAAAATAACATCAAATGATCGAAAAATAAGGAAATCTGTAGTGGCAATTTCTTAATTCAGGTAAAAAAATAAAATCTAATTCATTCACTTTATGAAATTGGACTAGATTGTGGTCCAAGCGTTTTTACGTTATACGACACTTTTCTTGTAGCACGAACTAGTCCTATTTAATAGATTAATTCCAATAATAACGCTGAAATTAAGTTTAATGACCGTTGATGCGACCAATCCTTGACTACAGAAATGAAAGAGTCGCTGAAAATTTATTTTTTTAAAGAAATTTCCGTATTTAAAGTTTCTTGGAAATGGGTTAGTGAGCTAAAATCACAACTTTAAAAATTAATTAATGAGAATGTTTTGATGAGATATCCTAATGTTTCTATGCATATTTTTAACACTCATAATGACTTAAAATATAACGTTTTTCTTCTTCATTATCCCTTTAATGCCACCTATTAAATTTTCCTTTTTTTAATTTAGACTATATTCGTCCATGATTGTTATGTTAGTGATGTTCCTTCTATTAGTTCAGCTTCATGAGTTACTAACGACCATCAACTTGGATACAATTAGTAACGTTGTTATAAAATTGGATATTCTATTTTTATCAAAATTAATAGGAAACCGTATTGATTCCTCAGAATTATTATTGGTTATACACTTTAACATCCCGCTGAAATGTACGCGAAAACATAACACATTTTATAATTGTATAACAAAACCTACTCCCTTAGGTCGCATAATGAGAAATTTTAATAACCACGGATTACATAGAAACATTTTTACGCAATTCTTAAAATTAAAAGATTTAGAAGTGTTATATTTTAATAATTTATATATATTATTATATATATTTATATAATGTAGATATTATCATTATATTCATCACTTTTGTATTCAACTGACTCGGGCAGAATCCAACCCCAAACTAATTTAAAACGTGCACTACCTTGTAGTTACTTTCCTGTAATGTTGTAGTTCACAATAAACAATAGTTCAATTCAATTCAATTCAATTCAACTAGCACTAGCAATTATGAAAATACACCTTTTCCAACTCCTTCCGAATTAATTGATACTGATTTCGCATCAGTTGAAAATGGAGATTTAAATGATATATCTAAAGTATCGGTAAGTTTATTTGCTGATAAAATAATTTTCTGAGCCTTACTTTAAAATCCAAGGACAATGACCTCCTAAACAATGGTTTTTCTGGCCTTTTTTCTTTAAAACCTCTATAACCGTGGTGCTTTTATTGAAGTAAAAAAAACCTCATAATCTTTTAAGTATATTTAGAAACTATTTAAATTGGAAAAATATTTAGAAACTATTTAAATTGGAAAAATATTTAGAAGCTATTTAAATTGGAAAAATATTTAGAAACTATTTAAATTGGAAAAATATTTAGAAACTATTTAAATTGGAAAAATAATTAGAAACTATTTAAATTGGAAAAATATTTAGAAACTATTTAAATTGGAAAAATATTTAGAAACTATTTAAATTGGAAAAATATTTAGAAACTATTTAAATTGGAAAAATATTTAGAAACTATTTAAACTGGAAAAATATTTAGAAACTATTTAAATTGGAAAAATATTTAGAAACGATTTAAATTGGAAAAATACTTAGAAACTTTAAACGGGAAAAATTATTTAGAAATTATTTTTCGGGCTCAAATATATTAGCAGCGTTAAACTCGTATAAGTTTTCCGTTTGAAGGTCTAAAATAAGTACCTTTAAAAGGGCAGACTGTAGATCTAGACATTAAAGCTTGAGACTTTTTGCTTAAGTTCCAAAAAAATAAGAGGTTTTAAGCCTAGAAACAGCCAGGTTGTGTAAGAAAAGAACATGCAGACTGTAGAAGGTCAAAGTGAAAAAAACATGCAGACTGTAGAAGGTCAAAGGGAAAAAACATGAAAGCGTGAGAAGGTCTAAAAATAAGAGGTTTCTAGCCTAGAAACCGCCTGACGCATGCGTGGAAGTATAATAAAAAGGCGGGAAATGAACGTTCGAGCATAGCATCGAGCCACAGTCGGGTGAGAGCCTGCCGGTTATGTACATAACAACTTCATGGCGCTTCCATATTCCCGTTTTTAAAAGATCTGTCAGGTATCATCGGATTAATTTTCATACTAAACCTGCATCGTTGGACTAAATTGTACCAAGTAAATATGTTATGCTTTTTTAATTGTAAACAGGGAAAAGGATATTATATTTGTGTGGCGTTGATTTTACTATAAGGGAAACGAAATATATTTTTAATTTATTACATTAATTGAGATAGTCCCCGACATTTGCCAACTATTATGGATGGATAAGGTTAATTATTAAGCTTAATTATGTGATACAACAATTATTTCTGTTTGTATCCGGAAACATATTGCTATTTAGCCTGGTTTAGACTTAATATTACTAACATTATAAATGGTTCTTTACGGAGAGGTTGTAAACCCAAGAGGTTAATTATATAAAAACGTCTTGGTTTGGACCAAGGCCGAAAAAACAAACGATATGTGTGAGGTTTATCAATTGACTGAAGTTTCAGATATTGAAATTTTTTCTAGTTATTTTTATACACTCAATCCTTAATCAATATTTAATTCAATCAACTGATTTTACTGTTAATCGACCTAGTCCCTCTAAATTAATTGAAAAAATTACATATCTACGCTTTTTCAAGAACAATTACATTTTCCGAAAACATTCTATCGTGAAATTAATTTATCATGTCGAGGATACAGTATTGAATATTTGAAATGTTCTACTGGATGTCTAAAACAAGCAAGCGAACTTTGGCATAACTCGAATGGAAAATGTAAATATTTGATCGTGGATGCCAAACAAGGGTGTTGCGCGAATTTATACATTTAATTTCGTATATCGAAATGCTACATTTCTATTGTCGCCTCTTTGATGGTAAAGTTGCACTGGAACTTCCTTTTCCGTACTTAAGAATTTCTTGGTCATAACTCAGTCTATGGTAATATTGGCTGAGTGTGTTGCGACGGCTCAGATCACCCATACACTGAAACCACTGGTGATTATAAAATGCCATATATTGGGAAAATAGAGGAAGGGAGGGGGTGTCGGAGTTAAATGTGACCTTCTTGGCATAACTAGTAATGAATGATTTGTTTAACCATATTATTTCCGCGGGAAATGAATATAACAAGTCTGAGAAGTATTTCTGTTTATGTGATCTTTACCCTTTACCACACAGGATAAACTTTGTTGCTTTGTCTTAAGTAGACGACATTCACTCTAAACGACAGTCTTATCAACAACTTAAAACAGATTTAAACTTCTTTTGGTGCAAACTTGAAAATTTGTCAAGCCAGCAACAATTAAAACTATGTCGGTCAAGATGCTCACAAGTTAGTGAGTATCGACACGAAATCCCTTCAAAATAATTAATTTCATGATAAAATGTTTTCGGAAAATGTAATTGTTCTTGAAAAAGCGTAGATATGTAATTTTTTCAATTAATTTAGAGGGACTAGGTCGATTAACAGTAAAATCAGTTGATTGAATTAAATATTGATTAAGGATTGAGTGTATAAAAATAACTAGAAAAAATTTCAATATCTGAAACTTCAGTCAATTGATAAACCTCACACATATCGTTTGTTTTTTCGGCCTTGGTCCAAACCAAGACGTTTTTATATAATATCTGTCGCTTCAGTCTTAATGTAATTAAATTTTGAGTAATTATGTTTTCTTTACCGCTTATTATTATGTCCAATAAGATGGTCAAAACATGTATCTAGCAGGGCCCAAACGTTGCACCTTCCGCGTGTTAGGCGGACGAGATTACCACTACACTACACATACCTGGTAATACTGAGATTCCTAACAGATCTAGCTTATTATTATGTCCAATCACGATGGTCAAAACATGTATCTACCAGGGCTCGAACCCGGGACCTTCCGCGTGTAAAGCGGACGTGATAACCACTACACAATGAATACTTGGTTATTCTGAGTTTTCGAAGAGATCTAGCTTATTATTGTGTCCAATAACGATAGTCAAGTCATGTATCTACCAGGGCTCGAACCTGGGACCTTCCGAGTGTAAAGCGGACGTGATAACCACTACACCATAGATACTTGGTTATTTTGAGTTTTCGAAGAGCTCTAGCATTATTATTATGTCCAATCACGATGGTCGAAACAAGTACTTCTGTAATTAACTAAAATTAACATACTTAGACTTAATTGTTTCTGATTAGACTAGCCGATCGCACACCCTGAATACTTAATTGTTAAATTAAGAGTATTCCGAAAAGTAACTTCGCTCTAGTTTTTCAGTTAGAGGTGGTTAAATATCACGAAAAACCCCATGTTAATCTCCATAGGAAAATTGGTAAAAGCATGTGAATTTTGATTTAACGTTACAAAAGAGTATCAAGTCATATCTACAAGGGCCTACCGGCCCTGTAGAATTATAGATCCACTGGGTACAATAAGGTTTAGTTCCCTTTAGATTCACTGTTCTTTCAATTAGAATAAATTTTTGGAAATAAGTCTTCAAACAAGAGCTTTCTATAAATTAATACTGACGTTTTACCATATAGACATTCTGAGTACTACAGCCCAATTCTATGTTTGCACGTTACATGGTCTGGTATTGATGAAATTGATGTTTCAGTCTTACGCAATATGTCCTCGAAAAAAGCGATTGTTAAATGGACGAAGGGCGGTAAAATGAGTTTAGTTGGCCTTGATCAAGTGCAAGCAACAGGAGACCGTGTCGTGGGAAAGACCACATTAGTGAAATGGAAGAAATCTGCATATTTTTCAGAAATTTTTAAAATGAGTGGTAATTTGACCATCCTAAATGCAAAACAGCTGGCTTAGTTTAATTGTATTTTAGATGATGAATTTGCATTGGATATAAATTCTCAAGTAAAAAACCCGAAGGACGAAAAAGAACCTCGAGAAAATAATGCCTCCAAGAGAGACATGTTGACTGAAATATCTGAAATGACCAACTTATTTGAGACTATAAACAACGAAAAATGGTAAGTCTAAAAAAAAAAAAGATTTATTCTTCTAAGTTTTAAATGATAGTGAAATAATTCCGATTATTGTAGCCATGCAGCAGAGCAGATGATTCAAAAGAAGAATCTATTGGGAAAGGCAAGTCCGTGGGCGTTGAGCAACAAAGTGGGAGTGACATTGAAGGTTTCCTTAAATGTGCACGAAGACAATATCATTTAAATAAAAATACCTAAAATGCTTAAACTAATTGTGATGATTGAAAAATATTATATACGTTTATCGCGTGACTCAGCCCGAATTTCTCCTAAACATCGGACGACTTGAATTTATCCTCTAATCAGACTTCTCGAGAACATCTTCCATTCAGACTTCTCTAGACCATCTTCCATTCAGACTTCTCGAGAACAACTTTCATTCAGACTTCTCGAGAACATCTTCCATTCAGACTTCTCGAGAACAATTTCCATTCAGACTTCTCGAGAACATCTTCCATTCAGACTTCTCGAGAACATCTTCCATTCAGACTTCTCGAGAACATCTTCCATTCAGACTTCTCGAGAACATCTTCCATTCACATTTCTACAGAGCATCTTCCATTCAGACTTCTACAGAGCATCTTCTATTCAGACTTCTGCTGAGCATCTTCTATTCAGACTTCTACAGAGCATCTTCTATTCAGACTTCTACAGAGCATCTTCTATTCAGACTTCTACAGAGCATCTTCTATTCAGACTTCTACAGAGCATCTTCTATTCAGACTTCTACAGAGCATCTTCTATTCACACTTCTGCTGAGCATCTTCTATTCAGACTTCTGCTGAGCATCTTCTATTCAGACTTCTGCTGAGCATCTTCTATTCAGACTTCTGCTGAGCATCTTCTATTCAGACTTCTGCTGAGCATCTTCTATTCAGACTTCTGCTGAGCATCTTCTATTCAGACTTCTGCTGAGCATCTTCTATTCAGACTTCTGCTGAGCATCTTCTATTCAGACCTCTCAGGGGCATCTTCTAACCATTCCTTTAACAGACGTTGTATAGGGCTATTCTATACAGAGGTCTGTAGACCATCTTAAAATCAGACTAAACATGATTTAGCGCAGGTGCAAATTATTAAGAGGTTTAAGACCTCTTAACAATGTGAAAAAAGCAATTGGTCTAAACTGCTCCTAAATGAAGACTCATTTTTTTCGTAAGGGTAGAGCTAGTGGGAATCATTTGTCCACCATATCTTTCATGTTAATTTCCATGCGGGTTCATAGCACAGCGAAATAGATTATTCGCTCCGTAAAATTACTTATAGCTCTTCCCTCAAAATCCGCCTAGATACGTTGAGAGTAGGGCTACGAAAATTTCCTGTTAACTTTATGTATTAAAATAGGCCTACTTAAATGATAACTTAGTGCTTACAAGAACCGTGTTTTATAGGATGAACCACCTGTCTCAACCCTGAAAAATGCGCGACAAATAGTGGTCGTAGAAAAGACGGAAAGCGAAAAAGAAGTTTACATTTTATTCAAGGAATTTCAAATTAATTGTGGATTGCCTTTAAAATCTAGCATTTACTATCTGCTAGCATTTTATTATGCATTTGATTTGAGCTACCCTGGTGTACTTGGTCAAGTACTGGGATTCCTTCAAGAATATGCGCTAAAGGATTTATCACCAAAAACCACATTTATTAAATCATTTAACTATTTGAAGTTTGTTGAAGACAACTGCTTGGAAAATTTAATGCTTGAAACATTAGAAGATTAGTTTATGTACCATTAATAATGTTCTGTTTTTTATAATAAATAAGCCAATCTCTCTAGGCAATTTTTGAAATTTGCAAAATTATTTTCATTATTTTCGAGCTAAAAATATTGAAGTACCAAATGTTGAAAACCTAAATATTTCAATCTAAACGTTCATAATTCTGATGTTGGAAAAGTAAACGTTCATATTTCGAAAAGCGAAACATCACAATTTCAAGTGTTGCAAAGCTAAATAATTTAAGCTAAATATCAAGAAAATAAAACGTTAAAAAGCTAAATGTTTGAAGCTCAACGCATAGTAAAGCTAAATATGGCAAGCTAAACATTAGGTATTCAACGCGTTCAAATCCTAAATATCTAAAGGTAAACGTGTTTATAGCCTAAACAGAAAAAACACCAAACATGTTCATGATGTAAAGAAATAAGACCAAAACATGTTTAGTATATTTATGTGTTGAAAACTCTGTTGCATTTTGACATTTAGGAAAATGTTTAGATTCTAAACATAGTTTTTTCTGTGTACGGATTTCTGTGGTTTCCAAGAGATACTGTTGTAAATGGTCAACCAATTAAGATTTCAGAAAACATCAGGCAAAATAGACTGAAAAAGAGTCGGGAGAAAGTTAATTTATCCGAAATTACTATATTTTATTTCTGTTTCTATTTGTATTTATTTTTTTCTTAAGGTGGAGAAAATCCCGTTGCCGGTGGACGGAGAGACGGAAATGGTGGACATACTAATTTTCTTAGGGTTTGAAGTTGCCCTGCCATTAGCAGTGGTCACCCAACCACCATTTTGACGTTAGATCCACCATCCTTCCAACCCATCCCATATGCCGTGCTGTCTCTGAGGTCCCCCCCCTACACACGAAATCCGGGGTGTCGAGACTATAACCGAACCATCGTTTGTCCCTAAATTAGGTTCCGCCAGCCAGAGGAAAAGACCTCATTCTACAGGTTCAGAGAGATCTAAAAAGAAAAGGAGGGTGAAGCCCATCATCGAGACGGACAAGTTACAAAACCAAATCAATCTCGATGAGATAATGACCCTGTGACCCTATTCTCTAAGGTCCTTTTGGAGGAAATTCAATCCGAATCTTTTCATTCGGAGTCGATTTCTCCGAATGAAAATAAAACGTATTCTGTAAGAACCTTATCTTAATCATACGGTGATAGCCTCTCCGAATCATTCGGCAGCCGAAAGAGACGGCCGAATCGAGCATTCGGAGAGTTTACCGCCTCTCTTCCCTCCATCAATCCTAGATTCGCGGAACTTTCGCCGGGGTTTTCTAGTCTTTTTCCCCGTACCTTTTTGCTGGCACCTGGGCTGCGGTTCATATTTTTATTTAGAATGGCTGCTTTGTTTTTTCAACTCAAGCTTCATCGCTTGCGATTTGAACATGGCAATCGCATTGCCCGTCGCGATTTATGAGTTCAAAGGGTTTTTTTGAGACTTAATTCAAGCGTGGGCTAAATTTTAGGTTAAAGCGGGGAATGGCTTTTGGCCTTGGCGGGCCTTGGAGAAATCTACAAGGTATTAGATCGACGGCTTTTTCCTGTAGATTTAAAGGTAAGAAACGTCATTGAATTTATCCTCCATTTAAGGGATCATTTCGCGAGATCCAATTACTTAACACAGATTTAATTGTTCATTTTAATATTTTTCTACCGGGTCTTGTAAGTTAGAGCCACCTATTTTTGACCAATTGCATCAATTATTTATAATTGCTAGATTAAATTTGGTTATTTCGTTTAGCTTCTATTTAAATTATTAAATTTTGGTAGGTGTGTAACCATTGATTGAGGGCTAATGATCTACATTAATGAATTTATCATAATCTCACGAGATCCACACAATTGGATTATAATTTGCGATTAATTAACGTTGTTATTCTAGTTTCTCTTTGCCTCATATTTAACCCTACTAAAACTTGCGCTAAGTTTCATATGGACGAAGTTCCGATGCGCTTCCAAAAATTCGACGTATATTAACTGTTGTTTAGCGTGTACTTTAATACCCATTTTAAAAGAATATTACGAAGCAATTTAAGAATAAATAATTTTTATCCAAAAAAAATTAGTAAATATAAAAGAAAAACAAGATGGTCCCGGCCATAATAAAGTTTTGCCTGGGCAAGCTAAATTTATTGTGAGAGGACCCCGGCCTATATACTTTACCGGTTTTCCAATTATGAATAAAAATATTCTAGCATGATTTGGGTTATAGATTAATGAAACAAGTAAATAGCAAACTTCTGTCCTATGAATTGGAACAATTTTGTTGATATTTTATTGCAAACCTAATATTTGTGGGATAATAGATGTGTTTGGGTACTAAAATTATTCTTGCCGGCTATTTTTACTTAACGGTTTTGTTCATTTGGAATATAAAATAATATTCCGATTATGAGAAAATCAATCTAGTATGATTTTGGTTTACAGTTTAGTAACAAATTTCTGTCCAATTACAAATTCTTGATTATTTTCTTAAGGCAAAAGTAACATTTGTAGCCTAATATATGACTGGTGGCTAAAATTATTCAATGTTTGTACTATTATACCAATATACAACCATAGCCTAGAATTAGCCCCCAGTCATGTTGTCTGAAATTTGATACAAGAAAACAAATAGCCTGTCTAATGAGTAAGAATCATACATAAGTAGGTTTCTTTATCAAAATTTTTAAATTACTTTCTAACTAATTGAAACTAAATGGCAAAATTAGTAGTTGTACAGTTGGGCAATGCTTCCCTCGTTGGGGGGGCCTTGATTCCCTTATTAAAAAAAAATGAATTGCCGGGTCCAGGGGTGCTATTCTAAGGCGTTCGTTAAGCAGCGTAACGACAAAATTTTTCGTAAACCTTAGAAAGTTCGTTACGAGCACATCAATAGTGATTCTAAGGCGTTCGGAAGGGATTTTTTTTCGGAAATATCCGACCAAAATTGTCGTTAACATAACGAAAGGGGGTTTGCTGTCCTTACGGCTCTTTACGAAGTGTATTTCCTTTATAATAATTTTTAAGATGGCGGGAGATGTTATTAGGCGCGAGATTTTGCGATTAGCAATAATTGCTGATGAATATCCTCGTGATTTAAGAAGACAAAGAGTTATAAGGGATAGAACTCAAGCTTTTGAACTCGATAATTTTAGATTTAAAAGACTATTTAGAATAAGTAAAACCTTAGCATTGACTATTTGTGATAGACTCCAAGATCAACTAATGGGTCAAAATGCTTTGGGAATTCCACCAAACGTTAAGGTAAAATTAATATTTGAATATAATTATTTGTATAATTATCGTACTTTTTCTTTTAGATCTTAATAGCTTTGCGGTTTTATGCTGTAGGATCTTATCAATTAGCTATTGGTCAAGATTTATTCCTTGCCGTTAGCAAATCGACAGTGAGTCGATGCGTTGCAAGCGTTAGTAAAGCCATTGTTGACATTTACTCGCCCGAGGTAATTAAATTCCCTGTCACTGACGAGGAAATTTTTGCTAATAAGATCGGGTGAGAATGAAATGCTGTAACAATAGTTAAAAAAACGTAAACTAATTTAAAATTGTTTTTCAAAGCTTCAGCAAAGTAGCTGGATTCCCGGGAATAATTGGTGCAATTGATGGTACCCAAATTGCAATCGTGGCTCCATCAATTAATGACGAAGAGTACAGAGAGAACCTCTATGTTAACCGAAAAGGGTTCCATTCCTTAAATACTCAAATTGTAAGTAGTCATCTATTTGTAAACATATAGCATAGGTTTCAACCTTAGAACAAAAACTATTTTAAAGATTTGTGACCACAAGATGCGCATTATTAATTGCAATGCAAGGTTCCCGGGGTCTGCCCATGATTCCCATGTATTTAGAATGTCACACGTATCCACACATTTAGAAAATTTATATAGAGATGGAAGGAAGGATTGCTGGCTTATTGGTAAATTTTCTATTTTCTTGTTTCTGGAAAACAAGCCACATTCTAAAATTTAGTTTATACATAGGTGACAGTGGATATCCTCTTAGGCCATGGCTATTAACGCCAATAACGCACACCGCGGAAGGATCACCGGAGTACAAATTTGACAAGGCCTTAACTCAAACGCGACAACTTGTTGAGTGTACAATTGGATTATTGAAGCAAGTTTTTCGCTGTTTACTCATGCATCGCACACTGCACTACCATCCAACCGCGGCTTCTCGAATTGTGTACGCATGTTGCACACTCCACAACATGCGGCGAGATTCAGAGCACCGACCCGAAGATGATGTTTTTACTGAAACTGAGCCATCAAGCGATAGTGACAGTGACAGTGAAGATGAGCAAGGAGGTGCGAGGAGAAGGATGCGAAGGCGATTAAGAGCAAGGCGAAGGCAAATACGGCGTGAACGAAGAGCATTGGTATTTGATGCTCCTGAATATGTCCCTGGTCCAAATGAAAATTGGCTAAGAGGAGGGCAAGCACTTAGAGAACACCTTGTTAGACGCTTCCTCTGAATATAATTTGAATAAATTTTCTTTTTTCAAAAAAGAATTTAAGAGAAAGAAATTTATTTCCACAAACAAAGTCAATTGTTTATAGATTAAAAAATTTAATGTTTCTTTAATATTTTTGGCTCATATTTCCCAAACTCCTGGCAATTTCTGTAAAAGCATTAGCCATTTTTTCTATAGAATTCGCCTTTTCTCTCTCTATTATGTTTCGTTCCTCAAGTGCAGTTTGAATGCCCTTGTAAATCATGTTTTTACTTTCTTCCATTTCCTTTAAAGTTTCAGTTGCTTTCTCGTAATTCAAGTTGTTTTCAGTTCGAGCGTGTCTTCCTACAATATTTAGAAGTAAATTAAAATATTTAACGTTACACTTAATAATAGACAGTTAACACATACTTTTTTGCGAGGCCTATCTTCATCATCAACTTTCGGGTGCACCTGCTCTGCGTGGTTTCCTGTGAAAATTCTCCCCCATATTTATAACTTAACTACATTACTTTCCTTGACCATTGCTTTATTTACCACTTGTCCCATCTTTGCTGTTATAATCTACATTATTATCACCTACTACTGCGTGGTTTCCTGTGAAAATCCTCCCCCATATTTATAACTTAACGTACATTACTTTCCTTGACCTTTGCTTTATTTACCACTTGTCCCAGCTTTGCTGTTATTATCTACATTATTATCACCTACTAAGACTGGTTGGTCAGGGTCTTTGGAGCCTCCAACAACTGTGGTTGGAGGAATTAATTCAAAGCTAATATTCCCACAAGTCTCTTCTTCATATATAATTTCAATAACATTATTTTCTTTGGGAGACTTAGGCATATCTTTGTCATTAGAATTTGAGGCTCCTGCCACTTCCCCTACCTGCGACTTCAAACATTACATTAGTACTAATTTATTGAAAAATACTGGTGTGAAATATGCTTTAAAAAGTATGATATAATAATTTATGTTGTATTTTTCATTGAGAGCTTACATTTTGAGCTTGAAAACCAATTTCAGGAACTTCCGGGTCTCCATCAACACACAAAGGACCAATTATACCCAACAACCGTGTCTCTAAGTCGTTCAACTCCAAGGGACATTTTTTTCCACCCCCGGTACCACCCTGAGATTTTTTAATCGCAGAAGCTTTCCCTTTCGTTTCCGACTTCCAGTCTGCCCACGTCTAAAATATTTAAAACACATTCTTATAAATGACCCATCCATCCTCCAGCAAGAATGTTAAACAACTATTAATGTGATAAATTTGCATACCTTTTTCCATTTTTTAAGATCTCGTGTAGGGCCCATTCCATCAGCATTCAACCTATCCACTAATACCATCCATAATCTTTCTTGTGCTCCTCTAGTAAAATCACCATCCAATCTTCCAGAAACTACTTCCGGGTGAGCTTCCATGAACTCAAGCATAATTAGACGTTGATTGCGAGTTACTTTTGGTCCACGGGGTGGCATAATATTGCATTAGCAACTCTTACTCTTTCTTGTTTAGTAAACAAACCGCCAAGGTTTAGTAAAAATAACAAGATTTAATACTCCAATGTAACTATATAAAACGAAAATATTAAGAAAAGCACTTTCTATGGTAAAGAGATGGATTATTTTAAATTACCTCAATATGATGGTTTAAAAAAAACGATTTCCTTGCAAATAATTTAGCAAAACTGTGTCTACCACCCGCTCTACGGCACGCAAGAAAAAAACCGTCTGCTAATATGCTTCTATTCAACTATTGGCGGGCGTGACATTCACGTGACTCAAAAATATAGTGTGTGTAGAATGAGAAAAAAACTACTATCGCCTTATAACGAAGAGAGGGATTTTAACGAAAGCATAACGATGAGATGGAAAAGGCGCCTCAGAATTACACCTTAAACCGCTGGCGGAGATTTTCCCTTATCTACCTTTCGGTACGCCTTTCGTTATGTTTTGATCGGTAAGCATAACGATCGTCTCAGAATAGGACCCCTGCTGAGTTAAAGAACTCCGACTAGTCGATGGGTCCGGCAGAGTTGAAGAACTCTGACTAGTCGATGGCTCCGGCAGAGTTGAAGAACTCTGACTATTCGATGGCTCCGGCAGAGTTGAAGAACTCTGACTAGTCGATGGCTCCGACAGAGTTGAAGAACTCTGACTAGTCGATGGCTCCGGCAGAGTTGATGGGTCCTGACTCGCAGGAGATTCTAAAACCAACTGCCTCTTTAGCTTCTTATTTGCTGTATATCTCTCTCGTCTTCGAGCTTTTTCTCTTTCTCTGTATTCTGGATTCAAACGAAGCCTTCTCATCTTTTCCGCTGATGTTTCTTTCATATTAGATGCCATTTCTGAACTCTCTCGTATTTGTAAAACAGCCGAGTTAAACAGGCACAAAGTCTATTTTGATTTCAGACTGTTGAGAATGTCCTAACTTAGTTCATGACTTGTTAGATATCCTGAAAACAATCTTGGTTTACGCGTAAATAGGCCTAACAAATAATTATATATGACAAAACTACCCGTTCAAAGACATTCTTGAAATTAATTCTGAAAATAAACTATAATTAGTGGTAAATTAATAGGCCTAATAAAAAAATGAGAACTATGGTATGAAAATTCAAAACAAATATTTATTTCGAACAGTAGACCTTTTCACACTTATGGCCGCCCATGAGCAGTTGCAATGTTTGGCGCCATGAGTTTTATACTTCTATGGAGTTAACTTGTAAAATAAACTACGATGGACGTGTTTTAGAACGTTTTGTAATTTAATATTAAAATAAAATGAATAGTATTTAAACCGAGTGAGTAAAATAAAAACCACGTTAAGAAATAAACAGTGTTTAAGTTCTATTGGAAACGGTGCAATGATAATAGTTGGTTAAAACTCGCTAAGCCTCGGCGACCGTATGGGATCATCGCTTCATCGGCGGACATCGCCGATGCCGTACCGAAAGCGCCGCGTTAGCCGTTAACCCGCGTATAACACGCTCGTAAGCCTTGGCGCCTAATTTGGTCTGTAGAATATTATAAACTACCCCAATTTTACGCCTATCAATTGAATTCGATAAAATTTCACCTAGGAAGTTCAATTTATACAACACTGTTTTATAAAAATAAACTCGAATGCCTAACTAGTAAGGTAAAAGCAATGGGTACATAAATACGACTGGCAACAAACATTCTTTCGGCGCATGCTCACCTCTCGAGAATTTGACCCCCTTTTTACCCTCGCTCTACCTGTGAAAAGGTCTATATGTTTTCAATTAGCATTCACAAAAAGCAGAAGAAATCTTCCACAGCCGTTAAACACAGAGTTCGCAAGAGAACAAAGGAAAGGAACTTCAAAGCAGTGATGCCAGGTGGGAAAAATGGAATTTCCCTTTCTAACCCTTAAAATTTCCCTTTTTGGACCAAAATTTCCCTAGTTCAGGGCTGCCAGATTCCGCGCCTAGAACGAACTAGTTTCACTAGTGCCACCGTGCGGAGAAAACGCGAAGCTTGATCTAGGGGAAACAAAAATGGCAGGCCGAAGGCCTGTAGCATCAGCGGCAGTGTGTGACGTTTAAACTGATAATTTAGTGCCAAATGAAAATTAGTACTCGAAATTTCTTGCAATGGATGAACCACAATTTTCAGAAGAGAATATTTTCAAAAATGGTAAGTGTTGAAAACCTAATCATCCTAATATTAACCAAATTAGTTATGTAATCTCTTAAGCGTTGGTCATAACATGAGTATAAAAATTGGTAATACTGTTTTCATTTTGTTTAGTACCTGTTGCTCTCTCTTGTCAAAATTGCCACGAGTATTACACATATTTTCCAAAGATCCTACTGAAAAAATTCGAAAAGCTCTTCAGTCAAACTTTAAGGCAAATGAATTCACACAGTATGGAATTATAAACGAAAAAAACTCTTGTTGCTTCAAAAAAAGTAATTTAAGATTGGTTTTGAAGTCAACCCTTCTTATCCATTCTTGGGGTGTTCCCCTGACGGTCTAGTCAATGATAATTTGGTCGAAATAAAGTGTCCGGTCATTGGTGAAAATGGAAACTTAGAAACAGTCCTCAAGAAAACTCCTTACGTAATCAAGTAGGACGGAACATTTTCTTTGAAACCCTAACCAATGTATTATGGGCAAGTGCAACTTAGTTTGGCCCTTTTAGGACTTCAAAGTTGACATTTTGTAATTTATTCTAAACTGGAAGATGATTGATGTGCCTAAAGACCAAACATTTATTAACAATCTTTTACCAAGATTACAAATTACTTATTTTAATTACTACATTCCAAATTATTTGAAATGGAATAAAAAGGACAGAATGTAATCACGCAAATAAGGCTGAAGCGATATTTTTAAGTTCCTTTAAAATGTGATAGAATCTTACAAATTTATTAAATAAAATTGTTTTACAAATTTTCAGGAGTCTTGGGTGCATTTTTTTTCACGGGTTTTAACAAGCTTGGGACAAATTTTTGAGAAACATTTAAAATTTATCGTTAGCCAAAATTGGTGTTGATAAATTAATAACAGCAGATAACACTCTCTATTTCGACTTCAGTACAGTCTAGTATTACCCTTGTATTAGAAAACTCAGCGAAACATCTGGGCCTACATTTCATAACTTCATTTTTATCTAGCCTTTTATCGAACATTCGAGAACCGAAACCAAATGTGTTAGAGTTAATTTAAAATGATTTGAGGTCTGAACTTTACTTAATCCAAACAAAGCTGATAGAGAGGTGAATGAAATGCCAAGTTTTAGTTTCATGAGTGTCAAAAATACCCTATCTCGAACATTCATTGAGATACGGCTAGGAAACTCACTGTTAATATTTTTTAACGATCAGATCAAAGAGACCAGTACTTTGTAATCCTGTTAATGAAATTATAGAGGTGGCATTCAATATTCCATTAGAAGCATTAACATAACATGTATGATTTTCCAAGGTGTTGACCATAGTGCATTTATCATTGCGGTTTGGAGTGGTACATTTGCCGGTCGTAGTTTCCTCGGTAGTTTGTTGAACCGCATCAATCACCAATCTTTCTGCTAGAATTTCTGAGTCTGCTGGTCCATTTATATCAGCTGTTTCACATGCATGCAAAGTTGGAGATTGTGAGAGCTGATTCCTTTTTTCAGTCTTTCCAATCTCCGATTAGCTTTGAACTTTTGTTGATCATGTTTCCACAACGGGAGTTTTTTTGGAAAGAACAGCCAAGGGTCTAAGTCTGGGAGGGTAACTTTTATCTACAATAATAGCTCTTATTATAATTGGTTTTATATTAATATTATACGCTTAAAACATACCTGAATGTTCATATTTCGGTTGAGGGCCCTAATCCTCTTCTTTAAAATGATGGGAACAGACAACCATGGACTTGGTGCGTGGTTTACCCATTTTTAAAGCTATATCCCATTGTTTCGACAATTTAACGTCGCGTGGAAATTGGTGAAAGCGGACACCACTCATTGTGGCATTATTTTTACACCCATACACGCTGCAGTATTTAACCATTGTTTAATTACGTTTAAATAAACAGCAAAACTGACAAAAACTAGCCTAATTATCGTTGAGCAGATAGTTGAGTTGTTGATTTAATTTTATAATTATCTTTGAGCAATTCAATTTAATTAACTTTAATTAAACCATGAGTATGTTGATTGCGTTTGTTATTAATGGTATCGCCGTAATTAAGTTACATTTAAACACTGATTAAACTATCATCCGTTAAGCTTTAGACTTTGCCATAAGCAGGCGAAAATCTAGACGAGGTTTGCAGTCTATTTATGACATCTCATGTTGCCCTCTATTGCATCTTTCAACAACTATCGTTAAATTTATTACTTAAATAATATAATTTTTTTAAATATAATAATCATATTAGCTAATTATAATTATTTAACTTTAAATGAGTATGTTTCATTGATTTAAATTACATTGCTAAAAATAATTGGGCGCCCGCCAGGCAGGCAGCCTACGTAAAATTCTCTCTACCCTCTCTCTCTCTCTCGTCTCCGGAGCTAGTTGCGGGCGTCGGGGAGGGGGGTCCTGATCCTTCTTCCTCTTTCTTCTCTTGACTCTAACTTAACTCGAGAATTATACTAACCGAGCATAGCTCGATTGGTTAGGTCGCGGGCCTTCACTGGCGTGTAGTATATGGATCAGGACCTGGCAGGTTCGCCTCCCGACACCGACAGAAAAATAATTTCAATTGAAATAAAATACGTTACGCCACCTATCAGGTGTAACGTGAACTACGGGTGAATTTCGAATTTAAAATTCGCCTGAAATTTAAAATTCGAAATGTTCATTTATGACAAAATTCATCAGGTCACAACATTTCCAGCCAGCCGACCAGCAGAGCTCGGAACAATACGTTTTCCACTCTAAAGAGTGGCAAAACGTAAAAACGGAACAGTTCTTAAAAATAAATAAAAAGTGTAACGATTAAATCATACCTGCGGGAAAATACTGGCTCGGTAGATTTTTTCGGAACAGGGTATAAAACTGAACCAAAAGTAAGAAGAAACGAAAAAGAAAATACAAGAATGTTCAAATTATAAATTATTTTAAAGATTGTCGCAATTGAAATTTCAATTAATACAGGTGGCGCTAGTAACTAAACTGCTTCTTCTTCAAGAAAAAACCTATTCCCATTTCCTTAAGTTAACTTACCATTCATTCTTGCCTTCTTGCGCGGAAATGAGCAATTCCTGAATCTTCTTGGTAATTTGCTCAGATTTTCTGACATCCTCGACTTGAGTGGGTAATCCATCGGCGGAACCTCTAGGGTGGTGTTGAGTCACTTCAGTTGCGCCGCCAGGATTTTTTTACAGATAGGCTAAGGAAGATTTGGGGGCCATTTATAAAATTTCAAGAGAAAAATTTAGTTGCACAGCGTCGATAATATTAAATTAAAACTATTTTTATCATATTATTCATATAGAGAAGTTTGATATATTAAAGTTCAGTATTATCAGACAATAGACATATTATTATATAAACTATAGTTTGCGAAAATAACAAAAACACGGAGTCGGAGAGAGAGGGGGATGGTAGGATTTTACTTTATTTAACTAACCCAACCAACACTGGTTTCTGACTAATTAGGCCACGGGGAGTTCGAAAAAAATAGTGAAAAAATTCTTTTCTAATGCAAGTTGGTCAAAACTTTTTTGGAAAATTTGAAAATTGTATGTAGGCTTAGAATTTAATTATTTTATATTAGTTTATTTTTACCTTGTTTTTATCGTCGCGGTTCTCAATTTTATTTCTCCAGAAGTATCCGTATGCTTGTTTCCTTTCGTTTTATTAATTTTATGCTTTTTAAATTTGTTATTAATCACTTTCGGCAAATTAATCGAACTTATTGCATCTAATTAGCAATTCATAACGATTAAAATGGTCACGGTTTTAACTTTAACGTAAGAATTTTGATAAACTTAAGCCTAAATTTTTTTTTTTCAAAATTTAAAATCTCGCGCCAAATCGTGTCATAAAATCGCACGTGGAAATAAACCGCGTGATTTTCAAGTCAATAAAAGCGCGAGACAGTTCATAGCACCCAATATTAAGAAAGTAACCAATCACAAGACGTCAATAAGTTCTCAAAGAGTTACTGAAAATGCGGTTGTCTATTTTTAATTTTTTTAAGGGGGGGATGGGAGTAGGACTAAAAGTTGCGTATAACTCCCGCTCAAATCGATCATTCCTCGTTCTTGGAGTTGTCATCGAACAAATTATACTCGTCTCAGTTTGCTCGGATGGGCACCGGTGCTTTCTTTTATAATAATGGAGTCCAAAACTACCAGTACTTCGATCGACCCTTCTTAGATGTTAAACTTAATCATAATCATCTCTAAGGGAAAAATATCTTATCAGGGCTTTTAGATGAAATGGTTGCGCTATTAATTTCGAAAGCAATATTTAAACAAATACAAATTGAAGAAGCACCATCTCATGTTTGAATTATTAACAATCCCTTACAGGAATCAAACCAGACTCTCTCTTGAGTGACAGTACCCTCTGAGATGAAATGGTTATGGTTAGAATCTCACTCAACCATTTCATCTAGGGATGTTCCTGAACTCCAAGAGCTACGTACGATCTATAATTGTGTCTATTCAGGGTGTCGGATTTTTGCCTATAGCTTGATAACGGATGATCCATCATTGACTAGTCATAGTCAGCGCCCCGCAGCGCTTAAATAAGATATCTCAAGCTCTCCTATTTTCTATTTTCTACTTCGGTTCGGTTCTTGTTCTACCTAATCCCAAAGTAGCGAACGACATCCCCGAGTATAGGAATCGAGAACAATTAAGGTATTAGCTTGGGTTCGAAACATAATTTTATCCCCTTTCTCGACAAGTTTGGGGTGAGGGGGCTCCCCAAGGTTTAAATGTTACATCTCTTTTATCTTGTCAATAGTTAAGAGCAGAAGTAGATTAGCGTAAAATGTGTAGTTACCCCCGAACCGGTGGGATTCCTCTTGACATTGCTCTCAAATCATAACTCGAAATCAGTGGCCTGGACGGAAAAATTTCATATTTTTGACTCAAATAGCTAAAAGAACAGCCCTCTTAATTTATTCTGGACGAAGACCTATTTGAACGAGGCCTATATCAATTTTGTTTCAAACTGAGCGACGACTTTAAGAAGTCGTTTCGGTGCAGCTAACGCTTTTAGAATAAACTTCGCGTTAATCTATTACCATTTATGTGGAAATTTCTTCTCGCCCCTGAATGCTCCGATCGCGATTCGAAGAAAAGTTTGATAAGATTTTAATCACATCGAGATCAATAAATGCCAATGGAGCGGATCGCGTTGTAATGGTTATATATCCTATCCCCCAATGGTGTTAAAATCTTATTAGAGGACGTTACGTTTTCAAAAAATAAAATAATCCACTCTAAATCTAATCATTTATGAGTCCTGTATAATCCTATAATTTGATTAATCTGGTCCAATATAATGCTATAATTTGGCAAAGAGAATCCTACTTTCTTGTATTAAAAATTATCCATAATAGTTGAGGCCCTGCATTACAGTTTAGGGGAGTGAGCCATGTATGTGCAAGAAATCTTAGTCAAAAGAGGCTATTGTAACCGTCCACACCAAGTACCTCCTTCCCGGGGAAAAACCGCGTCGTCTGCTTTGTTAATTTTTAATTTTTTACATTTAAATTGTATAATGCTAAATTTTCCAGAAGTGGCGCCTTAAGCGCCACTGCTGTCAACTTGTTAAAAACGTTTTCGCGGGAATAAAAACCCCCGCCTACAATCTGTAAAGGGCAGTAGTCAGTTGTTAGTAGTCTGTCGTCAGTTGGTAGTTCAATTGAACTCTCGCTCCTGTTTGGACGCGTTTGTTTTTGTCAAAATAAAGACCAGTATTATTTCTGTTACAACTGTGGTTTCTTTCTACAATGGACTACCTGGTAAATATAGTTAGTCATGGACAATAAGTCCTTTAAACGGGAACCTGGGAACTTCTGAGTTTTTCCAGTTTTAAATTTAAGTTCTTTGTGAGCCGTGAAATTAGGCCGCCTTTCCTACATTTACACTATGAATTATGAAATTGAAAAGTAGTAGCGTTCGTGATGCTTTCATACTTTTTGAAAGCTCGACACTCAAGGGGCCCTAATTGTAGGGCTGCGGGCGGGCCCAACAAACGTCGTTACGCCACTGATCCCATGTTAACTTGCCAAAAGCCGTAATACGGGTAGAGCCAGTCTAGGCAGAGCGGAGGCTCGGGCAGTCCGGGCCGGTGCCTGCTAGTCCTGAGCTAGGAGACATTCGCTGGATGGGTAAAAAGACTTTTTTCCAATAGATGCAGCTCGTTAAATCAATAACAAGCTAAGCCTTTTTACCATTTAGATTTAAAAAAATTTAGAGTTTATTAATGGTTATTATAAGAATGAAATTCACAACTTTCAATTTAATGAACTTTGGTGGGTTATTTAAGTCTTCCTCGATCGTGGTCACTTATAAGTGCACGTTGTAGATACAAGTTCAGAAGTTTCCGACCCCAAAGATACAAGTTCAGAAGTATCCGACCCCAAAGATACAAGTTCAGAAGTATCCGACCCCAAAGATACAAGTTCAGAAGTATTCGACGCCAAAGATACAAGTTCAGAAGTATCCGACCCCAAAGATACAAATTCAGAAATATCCGACCCCAAAGAAACAAATTCAGAAGTAACCGACCCCAAAGAAACAGATTCAGAAGTATCCGACCCCAAAGATACAAATTCAGAAGTATCCGGCCCCAAAGATACAAGTTCAGAAGTATCTGAACCCAAAGATACAAGTTCAGAAGTATCTGAACCCAAAGATACAAGTTCAGAAGTATCCGAACCCAAAGATACAAATTCAGAAGTATCCGGCCCCAAAGATACAAGTTCAGAAGTATCCGAACCCAAAGATACAAGTTCATTTAAGAATTAAATTCGCCACTTACATTTTAATTAATGAAATCTTGTGGAGTATACGACCCCAAAGATACGATGTTGCTAAAAACCCCATACATACAAATTGAGAAGTATCCGACCCCTCAGATAAAAATGCAAAAGTATCCGACCCCACAGATTAAGAGGTACCCCACCCCACATCACCCCGACATTTTAGCGATAAAACTCAAGGATAAAAACTGGGAGTTTCTATCAAGTCTCTATGACGAAGTGGTAGAATGTCTGTCTACTGCGTGAGCGTTCCGGGTTCGATTCCCGGCTGCGATCCGAAAATTTTTTAATTAAAATTAAATCTGTAACCGAGCCCTATAGGTCGGTTGTGGTAATATAGAGTTCCTTTTAAGCTAAACAATAACAATAACGAAAGCGAAAACTCCGGCCACTATTACTACTACTACTATTACTACTACTACTACAACGGCTCGGGTCAAACTAAGAGCCTCATCGTATACTACGATGTGGCTAAAAAAGGATCGAAAGGTAGTTGGTGGAGCGCACTGACATACAGAATAGCTTTATGTGTGTTTTCGCGTTCACCTAGGGCGTACGAAGCATTATCATCTTTTGATATATTGCAACATCCAAGTGTTTCTACCTTAAGAGCAAAAGCAAGAGAAATACCGTGTGGTGAAGGAATTGATTTAAAGTTCCTAAGAAGCGAAGCTAAGCGATTTGAAGATCGCCTAGTCTGCACGTACATTGGTCAAACAAAACCTAAAGAAGGGGTTTTAATATTTGACGAAGTCAAGGTTATTGGGAAGCTTATGTGGAATTCTCGAAATGGAAAGTTTGTCGGCTGCGCTTTATCACCAGAAGAATACCCCTCTTTAGATGACCTTTACAAAGATGTTCCAATTAATCAGGTTCTGGAAGGGGATTATGTTGTACAATATTTGTGGAGATGTGTTTCCGCCAAATTTGACATAATCGGTCCATACTTCATGACGTCGAACGGTCGAAACCAGCTTACAATGCCTTGATACACTACTACGAGTTATGTGGGCCTTTCACACTGTGGGACTGTCTACGATTGAACTTGTTTGTGATGGTGGAAGCAACAACATAGCTGCTTTAAGGCAAAGTCTATTAGTAGCAAAGTTTCCAACACACGAGGTTAAAGAAGATTGAACGATTAACTTTACCATTACACCGAAATTTAGAAATCCCTTCAAACCAGAGTTAATGGTGCACTGGTTAGTTTGCCCAAGTCAAGAAATGAAGAATTTGATCAACGCATTACAACATTCGACCGATATGGGAACAAGATATTTCACGAAAAACAAAACTCATTTTGGCTGGGATCAGATAGTTGATGTGAAGAAACGTGAAGATGATCGTCAAGAATCTTATGAACTGGTGCAAGTTAAAGGATTGAGTCAGTCCCATATACAACGGGATTCGTGGACAAAGCTCAATGTAACACCGGCAAAAATAATGCAGCAACATCCAATGCTTGGAGAATTATACAGTTACGCAAATCCCAAGTATGAAGATGCGCCAATGGATCGATATTTTGTAATGGAAAGTTCCTACTATCTAAAAGCATGCTATGAAATTTTCGAAGAAGAGTTATTTAGCCACCAATGAGCAGATTCTATTATGTCTGACCCTGTACAATCTATGCTAAAGGGCCTCAATCATTTTGAGGAATGGGCCATTGAAATTATGAAATTAAATGGCGATATTGGCAGAGACCAAAACGTTTTGGCGTGGCAGACGTGGGAGATTTTGAGACGAGTTATAGGTTTTGAACTTTCTTCGTCTATGGCAATTTTTATTATCTTCAGTTTCTTCAACCTAGGCTTTTGCGTTAAGACTTTGAGTTTAGCTACTGAATTATATTCTTTCACTTTCTCAAATTGTCTCTTTTTCCGCATATTGATTTTGAATCCGCTTTTGCAGTAGCGTTGCTACATAGATTTGTTTGGATTTTTTTTTGAAACGTTATACAATGTGCATCTAAGAGCTTGACCTCTTTTGTTTCTAATTCCTCTTTTTTTTCATTTCGAGCATTTATCTTGCCCCGCACCGAGTCTGCAATTTCTGCATGCTCAATCTTTCGTTGCCACACTAATCTTAGCTTTTCTAGATCATCACTAGTAAAGCCTTGTTTTATGATAGCGGGTATAGTCGAAGCTGCTACATGAAACATAGCTTTCAATTCTTCATCACACAGGTCATGGTTTTCACTGAAACATAATTGCGAATAATTTTAGTTATAATTTTAAAATTGTATTTTTATGCACTTACAAATGGCTTTTGAAGAACAATTGATGATAATCCATTTCTTGAATTGCGAAACCACAACTCGGTTGATTTTAGTGACGTATGGAATTAATATCATTGCCGGTAAAAACATCCCTTTAGTGTTAAGCATAATTAAAGCTGGTGTCATGTCCTCTGCTTTCAGGACAACGTTTCTGAAGCTCAAACTCATTTTATACAACAAACGCGCATTATCCCTTTGCTTTTGTGATAATGGCTTCTTGCCCCTCCTTTTTGATTCACAAGATTGTTTATTGCATTTGTTTAATTTCCAAATTTCGCCCAAAGCACCACCTCCGATTCTATTTATGGTGTAAAGGCGATCACTCTTAATGTGCCTTAGAACCGAGTTTCCTGCAGTACATTTGTTTGGGTCCTTTTCTCCACCATCTACCCAAGCTTGTGACTTAAATGTTAGCGAAGGTACGTTCCTTTGACGTCTAGTTATGGCGAGTTCGTCAAAAACTCGGAAACTAAGCCAATGAATAACAGAACTCGGAGAATCTTTGTTGAAACGAGGCATAACTATTTTGCAGCTTATCCATCAATTTTTCTAGGTTGCCACTGCTCTTTAATTGTTCGCAGATGTTCTTGAAATCCTCATTTAATTCAAAAAAATCATCGTTATAATCATTTAGAATTTTGTTTCAACCAAAGTTGGCCAAATTACTAATTGACAATTATAAATTACCAATTACAATTACAAATTACAATTGTAATTTGTAATTCAATTACATTTTTCTGAATTTAATTGTAATTTAACAAATATTGTAATTTTTAATTGGTAATTTGTAATTGTCGTTTTCAAAGCATGGGAAAAGTAATTCAATTACATTTGTCAATTACAATTGCAAAATAAGGAAACAAATGCTTAAATAGTATGAATCAGATTCTCTGACTGAAATGTATCATCTTAAGTGGGTATGAATTTTGTACAGCATAAGGCTAGGTTGAATAGCTTCTTTGCAGTGTAAGCTACATTTGAACAAAATGGACAGTAAAATATTTTCTCACGGTAGCTCTTGGCGTTGTAGGATAGGGTAAGTTACCCTATAAAAAAACCTTTGTTTTTCAATTTCCTTCGTGAGTTTCATTTCTGAGATGTGACTGATTTCGGAATTTAATTACGGATATCTTGTTTATGGTACGGATTACGTGATTTTTCATTTTATCAATGATTTCGTATGAGTTTGTAGTTGACTAGTTTCTAGTGGTAGTTGTCAAAAATGTGATTCGCTAGAAGCGTACGGCATATGCATATCGTTGAAATTGATAAGGGATGAAATTAATGCATTCCTTCGATCTAAAAATCACTACACTACATAATTTCCCCCATGTCAAGTAATCATTTCTAAAGTATAACACTTTGTAATTGTAATTTATAATTTTTAATTGAATGATTCGAAATCTGTAATTGTAATTTATAATTGAATGATTCCGAAATTGTAATTGTAATTTATAATTTATAACTGAATGATTCCGAATTTGTAATTGTAATTTGTAATTGAAGGTTCATGTAATTTGGCCAACCCTGGTTTCAGCTTAGGCCCTGGTTTCGGCGATCAACTTCAGTGGCCTTGGTTAGCCTCAGTCAAAAGTCAAGGTTCGTAAAATAATTCTTCGCATTATAAGGTTCGCTTATATAGGGGGTCTCCGAGACCCAGTTTTCAAAATGACGAGCTTGAGGGGGAAGACACACTTATTCCCTACGAGTGACGTCACTGAATGTCTCTAGAAAAGAAACAAGGCGCGACAACTGACGCGTCCTATTTTTTAGAACCTCGAAGTCGAAGGCTCGAACTTTTTATTTTTGCGCCCATCGCTAGATGGCGTAAATATATTGGGAGCATAATCGGAGAGTTTAACTCCTCCTTCGTTTCGTCTTCGTCACACCGCTTATTGGGCGGTGTCGAAAACCCCACCTTAATTTTCACCCTCAGCTGGCAGTCAACTCTAGTTTTAGAATATGTAAACAGTACGCAAACAGAAGGAACATCGCAGAGCTAGTCTTAACCCAGTGGTATAACGCTCGACAATTTTTTCCTCGTGAATTATTTTAAAACCGAGGCTCGCGCGTTCGAGCCTACCTTGAAATTTTGGTAAAAAATTTATATTTATTTTAAGCTATTTAATTCATTTACAAAATATTATTTAAAATTATATAAATTATTTATTTTAAATAATATGAAAAAATAATGTTTTAAATAGTAATTTGAAAAATAATTTTAAATATACTTTGGAAAATGCCAGGTTTCGATTTCGCTAAAATATACGAGATTGTAGCGATTTTTTGGGTACCATTAATAAAGGTATGAGAATTAGGGAAATAACACTTCGCCACAAAAAGGTTTATACAAATTAGTGCTGGTCCGGGTCATGTTAAAAGGGGAGAATTAAATTAAATAGGATTTGGTCAGTTTGTCTAGGGGAATTTTGAATAGGTTCATAATAAGAAACAACATTGAGAGTTACCAAAAGAATGTTTAATTACTACTAAATATCAATTAATTAACGATAGCAAGGTAATTAAATTCGGTCATGACCTTTTCACTAAGTACGACTAGTACAAAACGCAGTGGGGTGGCGTAGCGGTTAGCGCTTTCGCCTCGCAGCAAGAGGATCCCGGGTTCGATCCCGGACTGTGGCACCGGGTGAAAACCTGGGAAGAAATCCTTCTGCGTAGAGTTTGCAAGTTCTCTCCCCGCTTGTTAAAAGGAGTTTTCCTCCGCGGTCTAACCCGGTTTCTCCTTTCCATCAAAACTTGCAGAGGTTAACGGTAATAGTTAGTGTAGGGCGCTGTAGGTTAGCTGTGGCATAGGGGCTAGCCACCACCCCTCTATGCACTGTAAAGGGACCCACCTGTAATAAGTCGCGAGTTGACTTAGTGTGGATATCCCTTCCTAGACCAAGCTTAGATTATTATTATTATTATTAAATATCTTGCGCAATAGATTGGGATCAACATAAAAATTTAACAAAATAATAAAATAACAGCCAACGTTACGTGTCCTTTTGGCAGGAGTAGTTCATTTTCGCGGGGGATGTCCGAAACACCACCGCACCGCAGGAGTCCGGTTTAAGAGTTTTTGCTCGTCCGGCTCGAATTATGCGGAATTAATAAACATCTGATGACGTCAGGGGGCGGGCGCCCAACGCGACGGATAAATTTAATCGCGAAATAGCCGTATCGGCTATCGAGCCTTTTTGGCGGGTGAGGGTTATAGTTTTACCCTCCAACGAAAAGACTTAGCGTTTTTCGCATTCACAACCGACATTAAGTTTTAGCGCGGAGTCGACAGGTACCATCTTCTCCGTAGGTAATTTAGGTACGTTCTGGGCTCTGGTTAAAGTTCTTTCATTTTCGTTAACCATGAACTTCGAGGTAGGGCTTTCCCACGAGGGAATAACTACTCTCGGCTTTTTAGTCCTTTGATGGACATGGCGCCTAAGGTTCGTTACCTTATATTTTAGTTCGGCGACATCGTTCCTGCACATGTGCCTTCCGATCTTTATAGTTCTAGGACCCATTACGGCGGGCCAATACTTTTCATTCGCACACAAAGGATGACAGATATTATTTACAACTTAACGATAGGCAATATATACACACACTATAAGTGTTACAATATATACACAATGACCTGTATTTTTGGTAGCTCTCGGTAAAAATATTCATGTGGGGCACTTAAAGATAAAGATCGAGGAGTTTCGAAGAATACCAGATAAAAATTTGGGGGGGGGGGGGCTTAGCGTGATTGGGAAGGCTTGGTAATTGCTTTGTAAATTCTCGTGGCGTTTGAGAATTTAAAGTTGTCGGTTCCTTTCTGACGATCTTTGACCAGCAATAGAATCGCGCAGAAAGGTTCCAAGAAAAAGATACAATTATAGGAATATGACTAAAAGGATCATGAAATGGTAGAAAATATCAGTTTTAGGGAAATGGCTAAATTTTATCGTTACAACATGTGGCGCAAAAATTGTAATGGTCCTCTTGGGAGCCTTGTTTGCATTCCTACCCTGTGTTGTAGTGTAGTTTTTCTCGGGCAGCCGGGCTTCGGACTTGACTTCCTTAAAAAATTTCAACGGATCTTAATTAAACTAGATTTGGAAACAAGGTAAATATTTAAATTAAATAACTGTTTTGCTTAGTTTGTTCATGCATTCCTATACTGAAATTATTACATGTCAATTATTAAGGAATAAGGAAACTGTAACAAAGGCTTAGCTCGAAAAGTGTCAATTATTGACAGACAAACTATAACTACTAGATCAGAAATAAAGGTAAATATAATGATTGTCTTTAAACATTTAAATAATCTTTTAGAAATATAGTAACAACGGGTAATTCTTGCAGATAAATAATGAAATTGTAAAAAAGCTAATACTTGATCCAGGGCTCACGATGATTGAAGTACAAGGGATATTGTACCCAGAATTAATTATCGCAAATCAACCCCATCGTCATGCCTGGACTACATTGTGCCGCATTTGGATGTAATAACTATTTTAATAATACCAGAGGAAAGGATATCTCGTATCATAGGTTTCCAGCAGAGAAGAACCAAAGGCATTTATGGTTAAGTAAATGCAATGCACTACCGTCTGCAAAGTTTAATCCCCGGTACGCGAGGATTTGCTTTGTTCATTTTCAAAAGGAGGATTTTGAAAGAGATTTAAAAGCTGAGCTAATGAATTCAAAACCAAAACAAATTCTAAAGCCAGGTGCTTTCCCGTCACTAAATTTGGGGGAAAAAGAATCTATATGGCAAACAACGCCAGCCTCAGAACGACCTTCACGTCAGCCGTTTCGATCACTTATTAATACTGTTAAATCGAACCGCACATCTGAAAATCCTGTTTCCAGTGCATTCCAAAGAGAATTTTCTAAAAACCTTGGTATAAAGAACCATCCACAAGTCAACGTGTGGGGTAGCCAAACTGTCTGCGATAATAACGCCAATAATGAACGCCAAACTGTTTGTGATAATAATGTCATTAATGAGGGCCAAACTGTTTATGATAAGAATGTCAATGAGGGCCAAACTGTTCGTGATAAGAATGTCAATGAGGGCCAAACTGTTCGTGATAAGAATGTCAATAATGGGGGCCAAACTGTTGCTCCTGGCCCATTCGACCGAAACCCGTTCGACAGAAACCCATTCGAAAGAATCCCATTCGACCGCAATGTAGCCGAATTTGGCGGTAATTATTGCAGTTTTTTGGTCTAAAAAGCCTCTATAGTTATCTTCCTATAACAATGTTTTAGCCAACTAATGTTTTTTATATTTTGTACGTAAATATATGAAAAATTAAAGGTCATATTGCACTTATAACTCTTTGGGTATTAATTAAGGTTAACCCCCATTTCACCCAATTTTAAACACCCAATTCCCATTTCCCCAAACCTCATTCAACCCAATTCCCAATTCTCCTATTCCAATTAACCTAATATTGCATACCCAAAAAGACTCAAATAGAGTAGAATTTGATAGTTTTATTTATTTATTTATTTATTTTTTCAATCCATAAGGGATACACTTACTTGAAGTGTATAACCGCTCCAAAGAGGAAGAGACGTCCTCATAACCAAACCAAACCTAACATAACAGTAATGTTTTGGAAAAGGCATATTATTTGAGAAGTCAATGAAGCTAAACATCAATATTTTGGAAAAGGCGCAACATTGTTAAATGATTTGTAAAATATTACTAACCTAATATTACTAACCTAACTTAACCAAACCTAACCTAACATAACAGTAATGTTTTGGAAAAGGCATATTATTTGAGAAGTCGATGAAGCTAAACAACAATATTTTGGAAAGGAGGTTTCTTATATTACTTCTGATACTGCTGAATTATAAATTCGCCTTCTTAATTCAGCACCAGCAAGGAAATTAAATTCGATTATTATCGATTATTCAGAATTATACTTATAATTCGATTTTACTAAACTCACTTTCCTCATGGAGATTCGAACGAAGATTTTCTGCGTGACGATCCGACGCTTTACCACTAGACCACGGTGGGACGCAGACCACTTCGAAATCAAATAAACTAATATACTAGCTTGGAACTTTCGGTTGAAGGGAATTCGTTCCAATGGGATTCCATTGAATGGGAAAATATTCCCTTTTAATAGAAAACCGCCATTGGGCTAGATTTTAAAATACTAGCTAGAAATTTTCGGACGAATGGGATTCGTTCCAATGGTATTCGGTTGAATGGGTAGACTCCAAACTGCTCGTGATGAGAATGTCAATAATGAGCGCCAAACTGTTCGTGATAAGAATGTCAATAAAGAGGGCCAAATTCTCTGTGATAAAAATGTCAATAATGAGGTCCAAACTTTCTGTGATAAGAATGTCAATAATGAGGGGCAAACCGTTTGTGATAAGAGTGTCAATAATGAGGGGCAAACTGTTTGTGAAAAGAGTGTCAATATTAAGGAGGGGCAAACTGTTTGTGAAAAGAGTGTCAATATTAAGGAGGGCCAAACTGTTAGTAATATTAATGTTAGTGAGAGCTATAACTCTTGTGATATTTTCAGTATTGAGGCGAGCCAAAATATATGTGATATTAATATCGATGTTAGTGAGAGCCAAGCTTTCTTTGATACTAGTGACACCCATATTAAGGAGTCTATTGTTGATGAACGAAATACTTTTTTATTTTTCAATGGTTGTCAAAGTACTCCTATTCAAAATCAAATTAATAGTGAGAAAGATACAAGGAGTGAATCGTTGGCATCAGACGGAACTTTTTCAGCATTAAATATTTGTCATATAGAGACCAGAGATCAGGTTAATCATCATACTGAGGATCACAGTACATCCAAAAGTGTTTCAAAATTTGATTCACAAGAAAAATGTTAAATTATAGATTCAGATTCTGTGTTTAGGAATAGTATTGAATCTTTGGCAAATGATGAGAGAGAAAAACCACCCAATTCTTCAACCCCGAGAAAATGTACTTGCAATGTTAAGGAGTGGGGGGATAAATGTGAAAAACTTAGGTTAAGGCTAAAAAAAGCTGATAAAAGGGTTGGTAAAGTTTGTTGTCGGTTGTTTATGAAAAACCAGAAGTTAAAGAGGTTAAATGCGCAACGACATTCAGAAATGTTTTTAAGTAGAAAAATGAAAAACGATTTTAAAGTTTTAACAAAACGAAAGAGAGAACTAGAGAAACTCCACCAAAGATACAATTCCATAGTTGAAAAGGTTTTTACACCTAGTCAAATAAAAATGCTAATGGGGAAAAAAAAAGTTAGGTGGTCGAAGGAAGATTTAGCAAATGCCTTTGCCTTAAGGTACTTAAGCAAAAGAGCCTACATTTATTTAAGGGAAAAACGTGGAATTCCTTTACCTCACTTATCAACACTGAGAAGATACGCCTCTCAAATAGATTTAACTCAAGGAATACTCAAGGACATATTAAACTTAATGCAAGCAAATGCTCACAGCATGAAAATAAAAGACAAACTAGTCGTTCTAACTAAGTTAAGGTGACAGCTACGAGAGAGTACGATGTTAAAAGAGATAAGGTTATTGGTCCCCATAACCATTTACAAGTAATAATGGCACGTGACCTTTTCTCAGGTTGGAAACAACCTATATATTTAGGGTTTGATCAAAAAATGACAAAATCGATTCTAACGTCAGCAATTATGGAACTAAATAAAATAGGATTTACAGTAGTTGCCTGTGTTAACGATATGGGTGGTGGAAATCAGGGTCTGTGGAGGGAATTGGGAGTCAGTATTAATAGAACATGGTTTCATAACCCAGCCAAACAAGGAGAATATATATACAGTTTCGCTGATACTCCTCATCTTTTAAAATTAGTTCGAAATTTGTTTCTCGATACTGGCTTCCTTATTGACAAGAAAATAATTAATAAAAAAACCCGTGGAGGAAATTTTAAAAAAAGATGAAGGGGAACTCAAAACTTGTCATAAATTAACAAAATGGCATTTAGAATGCATAAACACTCAACGCCAAAATGTTCGACTGGCAGTGAAACTTATGTCCCATAGTGTTGCCATGGTTGTTAAGAGGTCAAGATTAAGTGATACCACGGCTGAATTTATTCAAACAGTAAATAAAAGGTTTGACGTAATGAAAAGTTATATCAAATATGATTCGTGAAATCCTGAATGCGGTTATGGAGTTCATATGGAAGAACAAGATGAGATTCTTGATAAAATGACAAATCTAGTGAAAAATATGAAATGGTTAAAAAAACCCAATCCAAAGAAACCTAGCCCAACCGTTGAAGTTTATCAATGGCCTCAAGTTTTTCAAAGGGAATAATTATAAGCAACACGTCCTTAAGAGATCTTTGGCATAATCTTAATAACAACTATGGAATTACGTATATATTAACCCATAGGGTAAACCAAGATTATTTAGAGAATTTTTTTTCCCAGCTTAGAACAAGAGGGGGGCTGGACGACCACCCAACACCCCATAATGCTTTGTTTCGTATAAGAATGATAATTCTAGGTAAAAACCCAGGGGTTGTGCAGCGCAATACAAATACTTTTTCTCAAATTACTGATGAGTATTTTATTACTGATGTTATTTTTCAATCTGATATTATACCCGAGGACATTGAAATCAAAGATTATATAGAAGACGTTTTTAGTGCAAACACAGAAATAACTAATGCTATGAATATTGTATCTGTAAGAACGCCAACCCAGTCCCCAATTAAAAAAAGCCCCAAAATTCTTTGCGAGAGTGGTAAACCAGATACGAATTCATTAATTAGCAAAGCGTTTCTTTAACCAAACAAAAATGTGCATTTAGGGAAAGAAAATGAAACGGTTTTCCCGGATTATGAAGAGTCTGGAATGGAGTACCTCGCTGGCTGGGTGGCAAACAAACACTACAAAAAAATACCCTGATATCAGCCTTAAAAGCCAGTCAGGGCATTTGATGGATCACTGTTATAGCGTTCCATCTTGGGTCTCAAGTTTAAATTATGGTGGTATCGTTGTATCTTCTTTAAGTTTCTTGAATAACTCTAGAAAATTTGAAAACCATATCGTAACATATCACAATCAAACCGCATCAACCAAAAATAGCTGCAGTATTTTAAGAAGTGAAAAGGGCGTTGTTAACAATTTGACAGATTATTTAACTCCTTTATTCCCAGAAAATCCCAGAGAGATCATTTTCTCATATATTAAAATGCGAACCCTTATTAGAATGAAATATCTCAATAATAAAAAAAATCAAGATGCCCAAGAGAGAAAAAAAGAAAAGAAAATTAAAAAGTTAAGCAAATAAAAATGATTATAAAATGTTAACTATAAGATTGAAAAAATTAATACTTAAGCAGCGGCCATAATATGGAGTTATTAAGATTTTATTATTGTATTTATTAAATGGCAATGCCATGTATTGTTGATGGAATAAATTAAAACAATTATTCACATAGACTCAAATATTTCTTTCATATCAGTATAGTAATTTTTAATAGAAACAATTCAATCCTAGGCCGAGTTGTTATTTTTATTTCAGAATTTAATCATATTCTTATTTACTTTCGAAAAGAAGAGATTAGCAATAAAATTTATAATTTTATTTTAATTCTTCCTCTGGGGTAGTGTAGTGGTAAAAATTTCACAAGTAAAAAGATACCCGTAAAATTGACAGACAAAATTCCATTATAGTATAAGACTCCCTTTTGTGGTTTCTAGCTAATCCTAGACATTCAGTGACGTCATTCACATATACAAACGCGCGGCGCACCATTTTCGAAAGAAACGCCAAATCCCTAGAGGAATAATCCCCCGTTGGGAACTACCAACCAAAGTCAGAGGGTTTACGGCAACCTAAATGTATGGGTACTTTAAAAATTCACGGCCACTGCACTGCTACACTAGAAACTTACACCCAATAAGAGAATGGAAATCTTCATATTCATAATTGCAATAGCTGGTTAAATAAATCTCTCTCTCCGTGCTTTCCCCCCCCCCCGTCTTTTGAAAGAGAGGAAAGTATGAATACGTTTTTTGGTCGGCTTAACCCTCGCGCATGCGCGTTATCATTACGGTAAGTTGGCAACAAAGCGTCTGCTAGCAGTTCTGCTTGGATAGAACTTAAATTCTGCCTAGGGCTTTACAGTTCAAAAGGTATGTAGTAATCAATGTTTTTGTAGTTTTATTGTAAATATATTGTATTTAATTTTTATATAATATATTTTTCCACAGACATTGTATTTGCATTGCACTATGGAAGTAACAAAGTCCCCCTAGGGGAAAAACGAAGCAATGGGAAGGAAAACAGTGAATGCGCAAATCTTGAATCTTCCACAAGTAAAAAGGATTTAACACCGAGAAAGAACGTTTTACAATAAAGCCCTGTCAATAGTAGTTTCAGAAATGTCTCCAGAAATCAAACAGCAGTCAGACGAAAGCTAAATCTCAAACTCGCCAATGATGAACTCAGCTCTAATGCAATCAAAAGCCCTCCAAGAAAAGTTGGTAAAGCATTGAAAACTGCAGCTGGATATTTGAATGGTTTTTCTAGTGGCCCTTGGACAAAACAACTTAAATCTCTACCTTCAGACTACAAGGTACGTTATTTTTACGTACTTTAACGACAATAAGGCTACAAAACATTTGGAAGATGGAAATCGAATGTTAAAAGCAAGAAAGGTTCAACAAGTTTTCTTGTGTCCTGTTCCGCTTAGTCAATCAGTTTATGTTAAATGTGTTCTAATATCGTCATATAGTTCAAAAGAGTACAAAGTTCAACTTCAACTTCATAGTCAAAGTGGTGATATTCTACCACAACTACTATTACCAAATGCAAGGGCAAATGGGGGTTACTGGTTTTCGATGGTGTGACTTTTTTATAATCTCATATAAGGATTTTTTGTGCCAAAGGATTCAGTTTGATAATAAATTATTTGGTGAGGTTATAGTTCCTAGGCTTTGTGATTTTTACTTGAAACATTTTTAAATTTAAAAACATGTGAGAAGTAATTTGTTCCTAAGCTTTGTGATTTTTAATTGAACATATTTAACACATGTGATAAGAGAAGTAATTTTCTCCAGTGATAACTTTGTTAAAGAATCTCAAGACTTGTTTAAATAAAACTAGAACTTTTTATTTAATTGTTTTTTATTTGATAACAGTACTACAATTAAAATATGAAATGATTTATAAAATTTGTAACTATCACGCTACTTTGAACTTTTGACACGCCTGTCAAACAGAGGCTCATTTGTTACGTTAGCCAAGTAACCACAAATCATCCACAGTTGGTTCATTTTAGAGTGCATGGAATTTGAGAAGATGTACTTCAAAATTCTGTTGTTTTTTATCTCTCCAATGACACGTTCTATGTGGATTCGTAGATTTGCTATTTCCCGTGTTTTTTTCACTTCTTCTTTTGAAAGCTGGGTTTTTTTTGCCCAAAAATGGCGGGATGTTTAATTTCACACCCTTTGTTTTTAATTCGTCCGCAATAATGAATCCCCAATCAGCCATAACCGAGTCCCCAGGTTCTAAAATGGTCAATAGCCCACTATCTAAGGTAATCTCTTTATCGGAAATCCTTCCCGGAGAAAGTTTTGATATGAAAGAAACAAATCCATTTGGAGCTATACCTATCAGTCCTTTCGCTGTATGTATCGGACTGGGTTGAATAATGATTGGGCTTCTCAATGAATAACTCTGTACAGTCTATAATAACCCGTGTTGTTGGATATAACTGCCGGAACGATTCGGGCATAAACTCGTTAACAACTTTCCGAGAGGGCCAAATAGGTATTCTAGTTATTCTAGTATGCAGAAAATCAAGCCAGGTAATCCACAGATTGCTAACTGTCTGGGTGCTAATACCAAAACGATAACCTAAATCCTCCTCTAACAACCCGGCTCTAATGCGACATAAGACTAAAAACAACTGATTTTTAAAATCCAGACTTTGAACTCTACCGATGTTAGATTCATTTCTTGGTTTTGGACGTTTATAGCTTTTAGCACTGTTATAGAATTGAACTCTACCGATGTTAGATTCATTTCTTGGTTTTGGACGTTTATAGCTTTTAGCACTGTTATAGAATTGCAAATTTGGAAAATCATTCTCTAAGTGTTCAAAAAAATCATTGAAGTCTTCCTTAGACAGAAAACCTGTGTAGAATTTAAGCTTTGCGTTGTCTTTGCGATTTATTTTGGCGAAGTACACAATCAAAAAATCTGAACGCTTATCTTAGGCTAAACAAGTTGGGAAAACCAAAATATTACCTCTCCGTGTCGAGAAGATTATATAACCTTAAGTATCCAATGAAAACGTCGACCTTTTTGCCCTCATCCTTTCCCGCGCTTTGCGCTTCCGCATTTCATCCTGACTCTCAACATTATCTTCCTCCATTTTACATACAAAAATCAAATACTCACAAAAAGAAGCGGCAAAAACCTGCTGGCTCTTTACAACCACTTAATTTGACTTAATATCCAATTTCCAACAACAATAATATACCGGTAGTTTAATTGACAACCTACTAGCAACGAAATTCTCATTAAGAATGGCTCCCGCGGATAAAAAAGGGCAATTTTCAACTAGGTGGGCGTTATCTCATTAGATTTGAAAAATATCATTTGTCTTTTTTACCAATGCCTAGCCGTTTGGATTTTTTTAAAGCAATCTTAGCACCAAAAATATTTTTTGATACAAAATAAATGTTTTATATTCTTATTAAGAATAAAACAAGAGGATAAAAAAGGTCTGTCCTCTCGTAATTGTTTAAGCTTTTATCATTATTACTCTATACAACAGTAACAAGGAGTATAAACCCATTAGTGGAAGCAGTATTTTTTTCCCGAAACAATCTCGCTTATGTTTATGCTCTCTAGACTTCGCTAAAAACGTATTACTCCTACGTAAAATATTAATAGACAGGCAAGGATTCATACCATTAAAGAAGGAGCGCAATATCATCCATATTTTCATTTCATATACAGAGAAAAGAAATTATTATGTTTCTGAGAGGAGCTTCCCATTTTTGTTGTTGTTTTGAAAAATATATCGCAATGCACGGGCCTTGATAGATATAGGAGGCAATGAATAAAATATATCATAATGCACGGGCCTTGATAGATATAGGAGGCAATGAAGGAAATATATCGCATGCACGGGCCTTGGTAGATATAGGAGGCAATGATAATCTCTCTCTTTGCACGAGAGGTTTATCTTTAATATTTAAATAAATATAATTATTTTTTATTATTTTAATCTTCAATAATTAACATTAATAATTGTTAAATCGTTTAAAATAAAGTTATACCTATTATCATCTCAAACTTTGCTAATATTGACGTGTAAAGTGAAGCGTACCCCTCTTGCCCGCTTTCTTCAAATTTTGGGGTATATATACGATTCGTTTCCATTATAATAGTAAGGAAAAAGCGCAATTGCGAAAACCTTTGGTGGCGATCCCACCTTAGGGAGGCTAGACGTTTCTCGTAACCCTAGCTGATCGCCGCGTATATCCTAAAACCAAACGATGATAATGGAGTAGAAGCCAATGATACAGATTGGTGTATATGTGGAATGGACGGAAGACCAGTGGATGGTGGTGTTAGAAGCCAGTGTAAGTGCAGACTGGTGTCAATGTGGGATTGACAAAGAACAGAAGATGGTGGTGATTGGAAGCCAGTATGTACAGACTGGTGTCCAAGTCGAATGGACGAAGACCAGAAGATGGTGGTGATTAGAAGCCAGTAAGAACAGACTGGTGTCCGTGTGGGATGGACAAAGACCAGAAGATGTTGGTGTGAGAACTCAAGTAGAGGAGCCATTTCCGTGACTGTGAAAGCAGTTCGGAAATGGCGAACACGTGTGCTCCGATACGCAAACTGCGAACGCGGTCACGTGGGTGTAACAACGGACAGACAGACACACAGACAGGCACGGCCGTTACAGAACCTCTCCTGGACTACGTCACACGGAGAGGTAATAAAGCTTGAATGTAACCGCTATGTAAATCGTTAAAATGATGTTGTGACATCTGTGTCTAATGCACATTCAAATGGTGGATAAAAATGATTTTAGTAAGGACGAAACTGAAAGAGCAACAAATAATAATGTCCAGCACCAGAAGTGAGATGAGACTAGAAGTGAAGGGCTCTAGCATTGATAGTAGATCCTGGCACTAGTGAACAAATTTGAGGATTTTATGCCGCTTCCCACGCGCCTACACTACTGAGAAAAAAATTGGTCGAGTTCAAAAAACATTTCCTACCCCCTTCCCCTCAACCTAAAGCGGCCGAACACGGACGCGGCTCCTTGAATCTAGTTCGGCCGTCTACAACCGCGAGCGTCTCACGTTTTGAAGGGAAAATTCAGAAACCGCTACTAGAGGGCCAACCGTTCATGTGTTATCAAGAATATTCACTTTCGCCGAGTGAAGAATTTTTTTAGCTCAGTACTTCTGGTGGTTCACGGGTAGTTGAGCGGTTTTCAAAAGCGCGTTTTGGAATAAAGCGGTTCCTAAAACAGCGGTTTGCAAAACCGCGTACAAGCAAAACCGCGGTTGCTATTTCCGCGTTTCTCAATACAGCGCTATTTCCCAAAACAGCGGTTGCTGTTTCCGCCCAAACTGTGATTGATAGGGAGGGAAATATCTATTATAGGACAAAGAACAATATTATGCAAAAAGGAGTAATGTTATATCGGAAGTAAATATAAAATATAATTTTTTGGAAAAGGCATATTATTTTGGGAAGTTAATGAAGATAAACAACAATATTTTGGAAAAGGCGTACTTTCGTACGCTCAAGATATAAACGCTGTAATCAAAATGCGCTAAAACGAGAAATGGCTATAATGGCAAACGCGTTTATGAAAAAGCCGTTTTGGACAATGCTGTTTTGATAACACGCCCAATCGATAACATACCACTTCTGGTCTCATCTCACTTCTGCCAGCACTTATAATGTTGTTGAAGTGTCAAATAGGTCCATATGAAGATATTGTACTTAGGATCGTGGCATAGCAAAAGAAACGACCACATCTGGAGTCTCACGAAGAACAGTCTATGAGAGGATGAATAAATAGCAACGGCATATACCTTTTTTTAAACCGTTGTTGAGCCCAACTTGACGCCCAGAATCAAATATTTCGTGGGATTGGAGTCTTAGTCTTTGCAATTTGGAACTTTTGGTGCTAATATACTTATGCAACAGTTTTTGAACTAAGAGCAAATGCATCTTTCTATGAACTATGCGGCATGATAATTGCCTTCTTTTGGGCCAGCTAAGAACGTTTTAGCGTTTAGTCAGAGATCCACCAGAATTCCTAAGATTGATTTAATTAACTTACAATACAAACATATTCATTTAATTTGAACACATACATAGATGGTAAAATCATAAACTTGCTTGGATACAGAAGTTTACTAGATACACTGTCCATAGACTACGGTATTAACTTCGTTTGGTTTACAAATATCTTTTACGTTAAAAATGTGTTAATTTTTTATTAGATTTTAGACTTTTCGACGAGAAGAATTATAAATAATTTTGTACACCTTCTAATGCTAAAAATGCGACGTATTTTATAATTGTAGAGCCCCCCATTTTTAAACTGTTAATCTACCATTCGCTAATTTCGTGCCAAGAGTTTTCAATTCAGTCCCCTAGAGGCTGCGTGTTAGTTTACCTCTCTCTCAAGCCTTGACTCGTATAAAAAGACAATGTGTTTAGTTCGAAGATTCAGTGCACCATTTACGATAATGCCATTTGTATTCGGCTTATGTTGAGTTTTACCACAAGTCTAATTTTTTGCGGATACGAAACTTAGTCTTTGCAATTACGATCTAACACCATCAATTTGCTTTCAAACTACAAGTAAATGCTACTTAGGGTTACTGCCTTCTTTCGAACCTTAGCAACAAACATCGGTTGAACAATCATAGAAAGTGATAATTTTACTTTGTGTTTTGGTTTTTTTCCTATATGGGTTTTCCTAGCACCTTCTTTCCCACGTGTGCTTATATTTTACATTTCCCAGACTAGTGCCCAGACAGTCATTATTTACATATGTTATAAAGGTTGAGGAAGCCCTTTTAATTCCAATCTTAGGCCTCGGCGTGATTCATTATTGTATTTATAAAAGTCATCTTGTATTTTTGCATAAATTTGGGGATCATGGTTACAGTTTAATTAAATTAAACATAACAGACTAAGTGAATGGGAAAGCAGAAATAATGTTAATAGGGGGAATACGTATAAAAATGATAATTTTTTCAAGAAGAGTTTAACAAGAACTCTAATAAATAAGTTACAAGTATAATAGATAATAACATGGAACTCTTTGACAGGAACATGGCTCTAATGCTGACCTTTGAAATCGTTATTTAATTCTTGTTTATTTTTATTTCGCTTATTTTTTCTTTCAAAGCTATCGCTTCCATTATGTCGATGTAACTTTTTCGCCTTATATTTTGTTTATAGAACAAAACATCCGCCTTACTTTCAGTGAAATTATTTATCTCGCATTTTAGAAAAACACCGTGGCAGGAACATGGCTCGAATGCTGAGGTTTGAAACGGTTTATAAAACCAATTTAATATAATAATCGTTTATTTTTATACCTCTCGTATTCTGTGAATTCTATCGCTTCAACTAATGTTGCGTTTCATCTTATGTTTATTTCTTATATAACCGAAACACCGCCTTATTTATTGAAAATACAAGTAGGCCAGGGGAAAGTTGTTTGCGATTGTCTTATTCGGGCAGACAGGTATTTGTCAAGATTACCTTTAAAAGTTTGGAAAGAGATGATTTAACTGTCGTTTCAACGATTGACTGACAGCATCAAAAGAGTGGAAGATGTGATCCACTGTATAGGCATTACTTTAGTGGACCTGGCGTTGGAAACGAAGGTGTTGTGCGGACACAAAATGTTAGTTTCAACTGATGAAGCTTTATTTACGTTAGAATCAATCACCCTTTGCGGTTTTGGGGAAAAAATTAAATTTAGAACAAATAGATTTGTACTGACTAAATCCTTATATTAAGCGAAATACAACTAACGAAACTCTTCAAAGAAAAGTACGGTGAACAGAATGAAACCCAAGGTTTATCTTCGTCAACACACCCCAAAAGAGTTCAATGTTTTAATTGTGGGAGCTGGGGTCACTTTGCATGAGACGTTACTCGTGACAATTCTAATAAGACTTAGATTTGCCAGTACGCCTTATTTTCGTGTTTTGTCACCATCAGTTTCAAAACCTCAAAATGAATTAAAAGATATCTCAGAATCACAGTTGAGGAGTGCGGTTGCAAAGATCACAACTGAAAACACGTTCGAAAATGATGAAGACTCACGTTGACCATTCACATTTAAATGCGATTGAAAAACAGTAATCCTATGAAAAACAGGTATTTTAGTTATCTATAGTTAAGGGAGGCTCGAAGTACTAAGACATCCATCATCCTTCTATCCTTACCTAAGTGTCATCCCCTTAGCAGATGTCTACAGTATTTTCAAATCCATACCTAAATGTCATCTTAACTGAGTTTACTTTTTTTGGTTCAGCAGCATTTTGTTTAGGAAATGTGATTAACTAATAAAAGCTCTTGAATTCATTATTTTCCTAGTCTCAAAGTCAAGAACATTCCCAATCAGGACCATCCCCACATTCCGGCCATCACGAAAACAAAAGGAAACGCTGGTGAAATTCCATCTACGTATGAAACGACATGGAACGTGGGAAATAACGAAGTCAGATCAGAAAATGCGGACGAGGCGTCACAAAACAATGATGTTACCACCTTAAGCTAGGTTCTCACTCGACAGAAATAAGGAAGCCGGCGCTAAAAATTTTAACTTCCGTCGGTCTCCGACGGCAGACCGTTCACACTCGACGGAAAGTATCTTGTCACGTGATCAATGGAAGGGATTTTCTCACGTTTTCGCGAAATTGGCGACAAGCCCCGAGAGAGTCAGACACGAGTGTGGCGAGAGAAAACGAAAGTGGAGGATTTGTCAGTGATGATCTGATTATTTTAAGCATATACAACTTCAATTTAGTTTGTTAGATAAACACTTATTAGTTTTTTTAATTATATTAAAGCTTTTCATATTATTTACTTACTCGATATTTTAAAAAGCGCGTTAATAGCGCTCCGTCGCTCCTCTTTTCGAGTTGTATCTTTGTATTCTTTATGGCTTAAATCGTAGAGATATGGATATTTTCTAACATCCTCAATAAATATTTCCTTGTTCACATCTAATTTATTTTTTCCTTCGCCATCATTAGAGGGTTTTTAGTTTTTCATGGGTGGAATTATAAGGCCGAAAAAAGGTACGCATAGGTTTTCCCACATTCAAAAAATTACATTTAAAAATATTTTGTTATATGTTGAAACAGAAGTCCATCCCAAAGAGCCTGTCCATCATCAATAGCTCGAAATCTCATTGCACAATACCCCAGCGTTACGCTGGACTCGACGGAATAAATAGAACACGATTTCTGTCCGACAGAAGAGCATTTCCGTCGAGCTCGGCGTAAGAAAATTTCCGTCGAACCCATTTCTGCCGTGTTTCCGTCGTGTTTTCTGCCGAGTGAGAACCGAGCTTTAGAAAGCAACAATAAGGAAATTACTTTGGAATCCAGCAATGAAAATTCAAATATGGATATTTTTGGATAATGGATATTTGTGGCTGAATAAACACAAATTTTCACTGTGCATCTTTATATTGATTTGAAAGCGGAAAATAATTGTATATGTTGTAAGCATAGTCTAGAGATGAATGCCAAATTTCAGACAGATTCAACTCTTATCTAACACACAACCAGTAATTTCTATGTTTCCATTTCCCATAGGATGAGAGGTATAATTTTGGTTTTTCCCACCAGGGCCGGCGGATGCCGTGGGTATGGTGGGTAGGCCTACCCACCCGGAATCTCACGGGGAGTATGTGTTTAATATTAAAAATACACATTTCATGAAATTTTTCAATTTATGTTTTTTTACAGTTGAAAAGTTAGAATAAAATTTCTTAAATCAGTAAGAGCAAATTATCATCAGCTTATGGCATTTTTAGACGATCGTTCTGTGGACTAAGCCGACTAAATGTATTTTCTGCGTGGTATTTATGGGGCGCGTCACTACACCGACTTGAAACCTTTTGATGTAGACAACCCTCTGTATTGGGACATACTAGGGGTTGATACACTGCTGTCTCTGAGCATTCTCATGATTCAAAAGGGTTATAACGCCGGCTGTCAAAAAAGTGATACGGAAGGCAAAATTTTAGCGCCTTGCATTTCCCTCTTAATTATATCGAAAGGGTCTATTACTCTTTCTCTATTGACTTTGAGACGAAAATCAAGATTATATTAAATATTAAGTTAATATTATACATTTTCTTCGTTAGTTATTCACATCCTTGTGCGTTATATCGTTTTAAAGGAAGAAAATTAAAATTTTTGCGACACTTCTCTAACACTGAGGTTTGAAGTGCAGCGTATGCCACTTTGTTTCGCCTCAAAGAAATCGATAGTATAAACGGGTTTCGAATCACAGGTTAGAGTTGTAAGCCCCACAAAACTGGTAGGCTTACCCTAGAGTAATAAAGCACTGATTTCAATAAGATCCTTTTTGGTCCCCAGCCCCTCCTTATAGAGACACAGGGTCTCAAGTCGGGTCTATGGGTTCCTACCCCCTTGACTTTTGGCCAAGGCAGGGCTCCCACCAAAATCTTTAAAAAAATAGGGAAATAGGGGATTTTTCAGGCTAATAATAGGGTTAAATAGGCACCGAACTTTTTAACAAGGGACCAAATTGGAACCAAAATGAGATCTTTATTTAAACTAATATTTTCACAAAATGACAAAGTCAGATATTTGCAAAAATATTTTCTCATAAAACTGACTTAGTTTTTGCTTATTACATTACTGTGTTTTATCTATCACAATTCTATCACACTTAACAATCAGTATTTTTTCGTTTTTCAACGAAATAAGAAATATAAATGTGTAAATTGGACTTTGGGTTGAATATTATAAGCTGATGGCACGTTAAACTAGGAATATGGTGATTTAGGGACCAAATAACAATTCTGTGGTGGTTTAGGGACCTCAAAAGAGTTTGGGTTTTAGGTATTTTAGGGAAGACGAAGAGAGTTGTAGGGTGGAAAGGAACTTTCTTAGACCCCCTGATAGTTTTACAAGCCTATGCTCGTTCCGCTTCCACCCCAAGCTCGCTAATTTTAACGTTATGAGGAGCAACGGCCTACCAAGGGTAACGCCATTTCGCGTTTGCGATATGGCTGTTACAGAGTATGAAAGGTAGCTATGGAGGAAACCCGCCATATGGAGACTAGATGATTCTCGTAACCATACCCATCAGCTGAAACCAATCGAGTCGGGCCGACATCAAATCTGATCAATAGGCCCAGTGGAGTTATCTGACTGTCGGTCCACAATACTCCATGTCCGAGCCATTGAGTAATCAATGTGCATTCGTAGAAGAATCCAGCGACCTTCAAGCCAACCAAAATCTAACTATTCAAGTTACAGTCGGAATATTGTAATACCGTCACCCAACCAACTCAAAACTGACTAGTCGAGCAGTAGTTAGAAAAGGAGATGAGCGTCACTAAACCGACTTAATATTATTAGTCGGTTTAGTGACGGCATCTCCTTTTCTAACTGCTGCTCGACTAGTTAATTTTGAGGTGGTTTAGTGACGCGAATACAATATTCCAACTGTCGCTCCACAAGTTAGTTTTTAGTCGGCTTGAAGACCGCGTTATTTTTATCCGAGTGTACCTTGACAACTCAATGGCTCAGACATGAAGTATTGTGGACCGACAGTCCGATAAGTCTATCGGGCCGATTGATCAGGTTTGGTGTCGGCCCGACTAGTATTTGCTACTGGGGTCCATTTCCAAAAATGAAAAGCCCACTGCAGTTTTTTCATTGCGCGAATAGAATAAAAATTTTTAACAAAATTATTAACGATCTCTTTAAATATTATCTTTTTCTCAATTACTTCACATACTACTACTAATTATTATAATTATTATTATATTTTATTTTATGTAAGATAATACAAAATTTTCAGAAATCAGTAGAGCACAAAGTACCCACCCGGGATAAACATGATCCGCCGGCCCTGTTTCCCACTTGTAATTTTATTTCATAAATACTACCTGAATATGTTTTAAATATTAAAGATTATATTGTTATTTTAGATTCATTGAGTTAAAAATATTGGTATCAGTATTTCCGTTAAGCTTTGATATTGACATCGGTTAATTGACATCCCGTGTGCAAACGAACCACGTATCCTTTATGGATTAAGCGACTCCTGAGGTCGATTGCCGGGGTCAGGTCGATGTTATAGGCCTTGACCTGGCCAAGGCCGTCGACTGCGTTTCTCACTCTTACCTTCGTGATAAATTAGAGGCCCTTGGATTGATTGGTCACATTTTGGCATGGATTGGTGACTATCTGGATAATCGAGTCAATGTCATAAAATGCAATTCGCTAGCGAAAACTACGTAGACGCCACCTATCCACACTGCGAGGAACTATATAGTGTTGATCCGAAAATAATGAATCGGCCGGGTTTCCCGGGTAGACTCGAATTCCCCAAGCCTTGCCGGCTTTCCGCGTTGGTATTGTTAATGCCAAGAAAGAAACGATGGAATCTCAAATTGGTATGACATAGTTTAATTATTATGAATTAAGTTATATAGTGCTTTAATTCTTATTTTTTTCATAATAGTGAATCTCACCATGTTTGAAATTTTAAAGTATATTGGAGACAAACCACGGGCATTAGAAGAAGGGGAGAGAATGTTCAGCCAGAAAGGGTCCCTAAAATTTTTTTTTCAAACGAAAAAGACGGTGTAGTTTTAATCGAAGGATTTGTGATCCAGTCCAGTGCACCGAGTGGAGAACCACATTCCTTAAAGATACAATTTGAAGTACATGATGGGAAACATGCCATTAAGAATGTGCACTGTACAAGTAAAAGCGGGTAAAATATTTTATTACTAATATAATTATTTCTGAATCTAAACTATAACGTATGATATTTTCATAGAAACTCAGGATTTTGTAAACACGCTGTCGCGGGTTTATTTTACATAAATCGCTAGGGAGAGTTAGACCAATTGGCTAATGATGTCTCGTGCACTTCAAAGCCTCAAAAATGGGGGAAAATGAAGGCAAATGTGCAATTTCACTATCACGCAAAGAAAATTAAAGATTTAGATTTTGTAAGAAAAGTCGTGAAACAAGTATTTTGTATTAGTAGTTTGGAAAATTGTGAGAGTAGAATTATATCTAGTCTGGCTTATGAGCCAATGTGTGCCAGACATTTACCCCCTAATTTAAAATAATTTGTTAATTGGAACGAGAAACCAAAAAACCCTTTGAAGATACAAGTGCCGTGTCTAGTATTACGACTGTGGAGGCAAATGAGGAAGTTATTTACAACCCATGTAAACGTCGACAAATTGATCACTCTGATTCTGCTGAGTCAGATACACAAATTTCTATCGATATCCTTTTGGGAGAAACCCTCAATGTTCCAGTCCACAACAAAAACACTTTTACTAGTAATATGTCAACAGAAGAAACCCAATTCTTCAAAGAATTTGTTAAAGGAAAAACGCTTCCTCAATTACACCAAAAATCTGATGAGTGGAAACAGGCAAGGAAAGTGAGATTAACTGGGACAACTTTAAAAAAAATTGTGTCATCAAGAAAAAAAAGAAACCACCGCTTCCAAGCTTCTCGAAAATCATTTGTCGGGTAAAGAACTTAATGTACCGTCTATAGTCTATGGAAACAAAATGGAGAAAGTTGCCAGAGCCAAATTTTCGTGGCTGAAGAAAGTCCAAGTAGAAGAATATGGCCTCATAATAAGCCTTCGAAATCCATTTCTAGCTTTTAGTCCAGATGGAATGTACATGGAAAATGGAGAGATGACCCCAGTAGCACAAGCCTTCCGCATAACAGTCGGTTAAAGGTCAAATAGTCGGTTTACGGTCCAGTCAGCTGTACCATGCTTATTCCGATACTTTTCCGACCCATGAAGCCGACTACTTCTTTTAGTTGGCAATGCCGACATCTATCTGACAGTTGGAATTGAGATGGTTTAAAGTAGGCTTGCCTACCGTCTAGAAAATTTCAACTTATTTTTTGCCAATTGATTACCGACTCTCTCGCGCTAGTCGGTATTGTGACGTTTAAGAAGAGTAAAATTAAAAGCAAAGTTATGCTTAGGCCGTTTAGTAACCGACATTTATCCGACAGTTAGAACTGAGATGGTTTAAAGTAGGCTTCCCTACCGTCCTAAACATGTAACCCACTTTTGCCAATTGATTACCAACTCCTTCCTGCTAGTCGGTATGGTCACGTTATAAAAGAGTAAAATGAAAAACGAAGTTGTTGTATAGGCCTTCTTTTCCGTGGGACGGTTTTTTTGACTTTTACTATTCCGTATATGCCACCAAATTTTTTTTGTTATATATTTAACTTATACTATATTTCGACCCACAAGCAGAAGTTGATAATACTATATTTTTGGCAACACTAGAAACATAAGGTTACAAAAAAACTGCAAAGCAAGAAAACACATCTTATTTTCTAGTTTGAATTTTCCCTCCTGTAATTTCTCGGGTCAGGTGACACGCCTCTGTTCTATTGGCGTAACTAAGATAACGCCATGCACGTCATCATCGAAGAGGGCGCTGCTAGTGCGAAAGCAAGTTAGCCTTTCCAGAGAAAAATGTGTGAAATAATACCCTTTAGAATTGTATGTTTTTCTTTTTCCTTAAAAAAATCTGTAAGTGTATATCAGGGTTGCCACAGTACCTGGATATCCTGGAAAAGTCAGGGAATTTAAAAATGGTTCAAAAGGTCAGGGAAAAGTCGGGAAATTTTAAAAATTTTGGCAAATTCTGGGAACTTGATTTTAGTGGGTAAAAGTATTCATTGAAAGAGTAATGAAAGTTTCTCCTTATCCTCTCTTAACACAGAAAACTCCATGAGCAATCCTTAAAAATGTCTAGAATTGTTTTTATTAAGTAAATGCCTTCAAAAAAGCTCTTAAGACTGTTATTTATAGTAAACATTATTCTTATTCATTTTGGTGCAACAAATACGGTGGAAAACTTAATGTAGAGGGTTTATTTAATTATAAGCACTTAAAACGTGCTGTAAAAATTTACCCTACCGCCTTCAAAGGTCTGGGAAAATCTGAGAAAAAGGTCAGGGAAAACCTGGAAAAGTCCGGAAATTTTGTTCTGAAAATTCCGTAGCAACCCTGTATATTTTTCATTAAGATTTTTGTAATTTAAGAGAAAGTAACTGGCCACATCGAAGATATTAACAATGAATATTAATAAATGCTTTAATTGTTGTAAATATTATACTCGCCCTAAAACATTTACTTTTGGTTAAAACCAATTAGCTAGGCAGCTAATATTTCCATTCGACTAGTCGTGTAATATCGAATACATTGTTTAATATTTGAAATTGTTATAATTGATGCTCAACCTGTATGTTACTTGAAATATTCAAAGTACAAATTCTAAAGTGATTTTCATTGAAAATGTATTAAAGAAATTTCAATACTTGGTATCAGTATCCTCTACTATAAGCGAATGAAGCCTCGAGTTAAGGCTTGATCGTCGCAAAACCGTCGAGCCTCGAGTTAAGGTTTGATCGTCGCAAAAGCGTCGGACCTCTTGCTGACAGGCGGTTAAGTCGACTCTCAAACGGTTGGATGAGGGTCCTATTTCATTCGTGTCGTAACAGTCGGTAAACCAGTGGGCAGTCGTCCCACCTGGCGGACATTTCGATTCTCAAACCCTTACTCTACCAGCACTTTCCTGACGATTTACCGTTCCTATACTAAAAAGCCGCGAAATCGTCGGATTGAGCGCGGCTTTAGTTAGGCATAATGACGCCGACCTATAGTCGGCCAACAGTCGTTTTATGGTCGCCTCATAACAGTCTGAAAACCGGCGGGCCGTCGTCCCGCCGGGTGGACATTTCGACTCTCAAACCCTTACTCTACCAGCCCTTTACCGTCGATTTACCGTTCCTATACTAAAAAGCCGCGAAATCGTCGGATTGAGCGCGGCTTTAGGTAGGCATAATGACGCCGACATATAGTCGGCCAACAGTCGTTTTATAGTAGCCTCAAAACAGTAGGAAAACCGGCGGGCCATCGTCCCTCCAGGCGGACATTTCGACTTTCAAACCATTACTCTCCCGACTTATTAGTGACTTTTTACCAACTCGTCGGTAACACACAAAGCCGACCATGTAGGCCCTACGTCGGCAGTGCTACTGGGGAAGCCGACCATGTAGGACCTACGTCGGTAGTGCTACTAGGGTAGCGACTGCGGCGCCTCCTATTCCCGTTTCGCTAGCGAATCCACTTAGCAATGGAAGCCAGAAACTGACAAGACATAATTATGGCGATATAGTTAAGAATTCGAGTTATGAAATTTAACTATTCATTTGTGCGTGAAATTAATTTTGCCTTGCACCGAACCGATAGTGCATCTTTAAGATGACACACATGTCTTTGAAAGTACGGACTTACATGATGAACATAAATATTTTACTGGTAAAACAATTTGTCAAAATCCAATTAAAACAAGGTCAGTCGGTGAGGTAATACGTTGGATATTTCGGGGTGTGTAGGTGTCAGTCATCGCGTTCGAAGTTGGAAAATCGGACTATATGTTTTCGTAGAAAGCAATATTGGCTCTTACTATATTATCATCGGTAGGATTAAGAAGTACTCGGCGATCGTCTAGGGTTCCGAGAAACGTCTAGCCTCCCAATGGCAGGGCATCCACCAAAGATTCACGCAATTGCGGGTTATCTTATCATTTATTGTGAATCAATCGCCTTATGTACCCCAAATTTCCAAAAATTGTTAAAGAGGCACACACGAGAATTCAAACATCAAGAATAGCTATGTTTACAATGATATTAGGAATAATTCCTTAAAAGGATTTTAATAAAATTTAGGTTAATTAATGAAAATTTAAATAATCATTATCAAATATATTTATTTAATTATTTAAGATAAACCTCGTAATTGCGTCTCGGCTAGGAGAGGTTTATTTTGGTTTCTCAACTTGTTAAATTGATAAGATCGGCTTTTAACCCCACAGAGTAACGTATGTCACTCCCATGTTTTGTGTGTCTGTCTGCCTGACTGTCTTTCCGAGTCCGTGTTCACAGTTCGCAAATGGGAGGAAAGTTGCTCGCAATATCCGGATCGCGTTCGATAAATTACATATAAAAACCTTTTCTTTAACGCCAATCGTTATCTAGACATGGGCTAGCTTAATGCCAATTCATTCATTCACTAAATAGAGCCTCTGCTTTTTAGACACCAATCTGTACTTATCGGCTTCTAACAACAACACCATGTGCGGTAGCTCCTTTATATTAGACTTCATACTGACTATAATGTATAAGGATGGTTTTATGATACCATGTGTTAGTGCGCACGTCTATTTCATGTGTTAGTGCTTAAAGATATAATTTAGATAAGAGTACTAATTTTACACTTTTGCTTCTACTGTGAAAACTACGGGAAAACATTTTGATTGTTAATTCAAGCAGTCAGGATGGACAATTATATAATAGATGGTTTATAGTCCAAACGCGTTATCTAATGTACACGTAACGCCCAAAGACTAGAAAGAGTGCCTGATTTTCTCTCACCGTGACACTTGCATCTATTGAAAAACATAAACTCCTTTATTCGAATGTGTATTTAACATTTTGAAATGTAGCAAAGCTTAATTAAATTTTTCCTAATTTAAAAATTAGGAAAATTAATATCAGCAGAATAAAGAACGAAACATCTACAAAAAGAGACGGGTTTCTTTCCTCCTGGTGTAAATGGTATGATTCCTCCAGATGTGCAAATCCTGTATATTAAGATCAAACTTTTGTGAAGCCTTAAAACATAATTAAATTTTTGTAATATTTTCTAAATAAAGTGGTAAATATATGGTATTTGATGTTCATTATAACAATTTCAAGTTTGTATTATGGATTGAAGCGTGGACGTCATCAATATTGACTGTAGTAGCCCATTCGTGTGACACTGTCAATTATACCACTGTTTTTCCCAAATCTTTAGCACGACAAAACTCATTCACATTTACATTGTTAGACACTTTAGTAACCATATTTACCGATTGAACGTCGTACTGCAACATTTACTTTTAAACCCATCTATCATAATTTCTTTCTTTGATTATATCACACTTACAGTCAATGGTATCCCATAGGGGTAGGGTTGCCTATGGGGCTGTGATACTTTGAATGTTTATACTGAATGACGTTTTTGTCTCATAACCCTTGAGTGAACCCACTTCAGCATATAAGTAGGATGTTATTATATACTATAATTAATATTCTATATTGCATTAATTATATAATTATTATGAGAATTGAATGGCTTTAATAATGGTCAGTTGGCTCATTCGATGCTCATGTTATTTTCTAACGACGCAGGACGATAAATGAAGTCACATTAATGATTAAACTTACATAACACCTAAGCCTTGGTTGAAATAATTTTCGATCACGAGCTGAAACGTCTTACACTATAAATGAACGTTTAATTTTATTCAACTATATTGTCACTGATGATTTGCAATTGATAAAATAAAAGCATACCCGTCCAATGCGACGATTTAAGTAAATCGCTCTTCTTCAAATAGGCATACGTACTTAGCAAAATATTAACCGTACCGGTGTACCCAAGTCGCCCCTAACAATGGTGAAGTGTAGTCTGCTACGTTCAGCATCAGAAACTAAAGCAAAAGCACCGGTGAGTTAACCGGTTGATGACGCTGAACGATTTACCCATCGAAAAACCGTATTTCAAATTTGGTGGATATCCGCAATTCAATTTCGTCTTGAAAGTCGAAACCTAAGCCGCCAATAAGAAGCCAGAATCCAGTTCCTTTACGGACCAATGAGCGACGAGAATCCAAGTGGGCGCGGAAGGCTAAGCCTGCAGAATACGGCGGCTGTTTCGATTTTTAATTATTGAAGTCTAAGTATTGTACTTTAACTAATTAACAAAGTACATCAAAAAAGTACTTTTGGATCAGAAGTCAGCCTAACCTTATAGCGCGCTTAAACCTATTTCTTCATTTCGTTCTCGTTGACAACTAGAAGGGCCTAGGTTTGTGGGTGCTAACAAGTTACGTTGAAATATTTCAAATGTTGGCTTTCTTGCCGATTTTCCTAATTTCTTAGCAGTAGACGTTAACAAATTATGCGGCATTTCATCCGAGCTTGAGCACCTTTATATGTATTTTCTAATTAACTGTAGCACCCTAATAAGAAATACGTCGTTATCAGGTCGAATTTTCGTCTAGAAAAGTAATTCAGGTAAATAATTACAGTTAATAGAGGTTTTTATATCATTTAAAGTAAGCTTTTCGACGTTCTTTACGGCCAAGGCTTAAGTTGCATTTTAGTTTGTCTATGTAATATAGTTTTTATAGTGTCTTTCCTTTTAAAGATTATAAGAAAGCTAATTTCCAGCTCTGTTTTGGAATTACAAAATACGTAGTCTGCTTCGATTCATGCTACAAATTCCAACCCTATAGCCTAGGTTTTACCCTACTTAATACTGTATTCATGACAGTGTGTTGGCGCGTCTAGTTTTAAGTAAAAAATGGCATATCTATCCAAATTATTATGGTATAGAAATCAACGGTAATGTTTTCACCCTGTGAAGAATTCAGCTTCAAAATATTACAGGAAAGACGACAAATTTTCTATGTGTTTTCCCTGCGGCAGTTAAAAGAGTGGTGTTTACGTTAGCGCAGTTGATTCAACATTCTCATTTGAAAACAGGTATAAACGGTTTCATTATTTGTTAATCTCACTAAAATTCTATTAATTGTGAAGGTGTGTACTGACTTTCCAGACCTAACCTTAATAAACTAACACTATAAAAAAAACATGTACATAAATGATTATTATTATAGCTTGACACTCGTTTGCGTCAAAGGACCGATCAGTTAGGCGGTGTATATTTATTAGTGTTTACACCATTTTGGAAATTACATACAGAGGAACTAAAACACAGGGGCGATGCTGCCATTGGGGTCGCGACATAGAAATGTAGCATTTCGATATTCGAAGTTAAATGTATAAATTCGCGTCAAACTGTATATGCGTCTGCTATTAAATATTTACATTTTACTTTCGAGTTACATCAAAGTTCGTTTGCTCTTTTTAGACACTTAGTATTATATTTCAAATATTCAATATTGAACCCTCAACACGTACTCCCTTCAAAATAATTAATTTCATGATAAAATGTTTTCGGAAAATGGAATTATTCTTGAAAAAGCGTAGATATGTAATTTTTTAAATTAATTTAGAGGGAATGGATCGATTAACAGTAAAATCAGTTGATTGAATTAAATATTAATTAAGGATTAAAGGAATAAAAATAATTAAAAATAAATTGCAATATCTGATACTTCAGTCAAATGATAAACCTCACACATATCGTTTGTTTTTTAGGCCTTGGTCCAAACCAAGACATTTTTTTATAATAAAGAATAGACTTAACTAACAAGAAAGTTTCCACAATTCGAATAACATTTCTAAATAAAAAAATACGCGATGATTGGATTAAACTAGCTAAAAAACACAAGAATTTAAAAGCTAACGATGTTAACAAAGCCCTAAAAAATGAGAAAATATACTTTAACGAGCAACTCACGCCATTAAACAAAAAAATATTGTATGAAACCAAACAGCTTGCTAAAAATAATAACTTTAAATACGTATGGATAAGCGATGGCAAGATTTTTATCAGGAAGAATGATACTTCATTGGCCAAAAGAATCAAATCCTTAGCTGATTTGAAATCAATCTAAGTTGATATATTAATGAACTGATTAACTTAGAACGAAATATATAATTATTAATTATGGTTAATTCTAATATTGATTTTTTGTTAAATAACTCTCACCTGGATATATTAACTAATTCTAATGACCTTAACATAACCGATATATTCAATATCATTCATTTGAATATAAGTAGATAGAAAGTACCGAATTGGGGACATGGCGTCAGTGTGGCAGATCTGCCACCAGTAAATATGGCGTCAATGAATCAAACATGGCGCCCACAGCATTTTTTCTTCTTATGGCATCAGTGAATCAAACATTTTTCTCACAATCTTGTTGTGACGTCAGTGAAACGTACATGACGTGTCAGTTAATCAATCATGGCGTCAATGTTAGGCTTATGCGTCATATTACCTTTCGGATATATTGGTTCAAACGCATATGACGGTAGAACCGTTATCGTAATTAACACTGTAATTATGTTCTATCAACACGCGGTTTAAACGCCATGTTCACTATAAGAACATGATTGGTCTAAAAGAGTGACATGTTTACATGGTCAGAAAGTCACGTGACATTAAAGTATAAAAGACGAGGACGGTTTAAAGATAAGGCATTCTACATCCTTCCTTGAAGTACCGATCCAGATTCGCAAAATGTAAGTATAATTATTTTCATATATTTATGCTAGTTGATTTCGCCCTTATTTATGGATATGGTTTTCTACCACAACAGGGTTGAACCTTTAACATCCTTTGAAACCAGTAATACACAGAACGGGCTTTCCAACTCTAATCGGTGTAATGTGGATCCGAGATAGAATTATCCCATTATTGTAGAATCTGTCGTAAGACGAAAGAACTTAAGAAGAATTAGGAAATTCGAAACCATCGGACAGGATAAGGATTACGGGAGAGCCGAACGTACCTTAGATTCAGAAGCGGGGGATTTAGTAATAAACCCCATACCGAATGAAGTCTTTAATTTATATGAGTGTGGCGAATATTACATATTACAATACGTTAATGCCCCTTACATAAATTTAGGTTTGAAGCACTTAGCGTTGTACAAGTTACTAACTTTCTCCGTCCAACTCCCACCAGGGACATTAATCGACATGTTTGCTAGACAGTTTCCATGTATCATAAATAATAGGACTCATTATTTCAAATTGAAAGAATTCGAGGGGGATTTGATCTATGCACATTATGTACATCTCTCCCCCCACAAAATGTACGGAATGCCCAACCCAAATATTTGCCAGTTAGGAGTTGCCATCCTCGCAATGAGGAGGAATGTAAATTTCGCACCTTTTACTACGGGGGATACGAATTTCATTGTCCCTACCAGTACTTAAGAGTTCTAAACCTAGCTCTCCATATGTGCATGTTTATGGTTTATAAAACTAACAAGGCAGTTAGAAAAAACTATAAGGATAAAAACGAGACGGCCATGCATTATATGTTCAAGGCCATGTATATTTGCAAGTTAGCCGAGTGTCTGTATGATAACACCCACAGTTTAATGTTTTACGAAGTTCATTATCATATGAGATCCAACGGATCGAATCATTATTTCGCCAATAATTATTTCGCAGACTTTATTTAACTTATTGGTTAAAATAGATGTTTAATAATTGTACTTAAGTTTTCAATTCTGTAAGCAAATGGTTTCTCTAAAAGTGTATGTAACTCATCCTGTAAATAATACTTTGAATTTAAATAATAAATATTCGAATTTAATACTTTCTCATTTTTTTAACTAAATATAAATAATACATATTATTACAGCATATTATTATTATTATAAAAAAAATCACACGCCTTATGTCCCCCATGTACCTAAAGGTAACATTTACCCTTTCTTTTAATGAGGGGTTGAAATCCTTGGGAACGGAATGCTCCCAATCTTTTTGACAATTCAAACCCCTCATTAAAAGAAGGGAACCGTTTCTTAAAAGAACCGAAATGGTCGCCCGAGATTCGCCTTTAGGCCGCATCTGAAATGTCCTTTCAGCACCGAAGGATAGGGAGGCGAAAGTTGAGTGCACTCCATATTCATCATCGGAGTGCCACCCAACACTATCCCTCCCATTCCTATACAAATTCATAACCGCGACATTGAATTGTGCCCCGCACTGCGCCTCCACTTTTTCTTTTAAGCCTCGCAGGCTTTTAGGCCACTCAGCTATACTCCTATGGGATGTCGTCCCATAGGAGTAATTTAAAAAGTTTTGGTTTTCGCAAACGTAGAAAACTTTACGTAAAGCCCCTGAAACTCGGACAATAGTTTGCCGATCGTGACTTCCTCTTCGAATCCGTCGCGGTAGGCTATCGATGCACCCATGCCGAGCGTCCTCTCGCACAAAGGTGCACCTCTTGGTGTTGTCGGCAGATCCAAAGGTATAGGGTCGAGCGGTCGAGATGACATCAACGTTGTTTTCGACGCCGATGGTGACGATGGTGGTGGTGGTCGGGCATCCCTCCCTGATGACTCGGAGTTTGGAGGCGGAGGAGGTAGTGGCGACGCTGAAACGTTCCTCATCTTTTTTCCCGCCGTTTTCCCGAGCCTGCACGTGGTAGCCTGATGCGCGGGGGTTGAGGAGGATCCGAAAGGGTGTTAAGCCTAAATATAAATATAAATAAGTAAACTCTGACAAACTGGTAGAGTAAATTCATGCAGGAGAGAAAAAAAAGGTTTAATTTCTACTCGCCCTTGAGAGTTCATTTTCTTGATGTCGTCCATTTCTTGGTTCTTACCCTCCGCAAAATATCTTCCAACAGCAAAAGTTACAAAGTATTGAAAAATACTATAAGTAACTAAGAGAAAGGCAGGATCTCGTCTGAAGTCAGGAACAAAAAAGTGATTGAGCTGGATCTCGTCTGAAGTCAGGAACAAAAAGTGATTGAGTTTGAGCACGCGTCAGGCTTTTATACTCTTGGCGTCGTCCATTTAATCCCTGTTTCATCCATCATACAGGTTTTACATTGACGTCACGTTGAAATCCTCGTCATGTTTCGAAATTCGCGTCAAGTTTCAATCTAGATCGTATACTTGAAAGTTTCCCAACAAAAACAAATATTGCAACCCCAACTATCATCCCATGTTGTCACTAACCGCTTTCTACAAGTGTGTGTATCGCGATTTCGAATTATTTACTTGGATCGTTTATTTACCATCCGAGTTTCTCCATTCCCTTTCACCAACCACGTTATTTACATTTCCTATCCTTGAAATAGGTCTATCAATAAAGAGAAATTGGTTTAAGTTGAAATAATTTCTAAAGTTTTAGGAGTTATTATGTACATATTTAAAACTATATTAGAAGTATTAACTTGAAGAATATTGGCTCGAATTTCTTGAATATGACAGCGGTACCGCTATCTTAAATAGTTTCCCAACACCTGCTTCAAATCCCATATCATTAACGTAGGCCGAAACAGAGGTGTCAGTTATCTAAATATTGGCATATTTCAAATTTTAGGTGTTTTTATATGCAAATTTAATACTATATTAGAAGTATTAAGTTGAAGTATATTGGCTCGAATTTCTTGAATATAACAGCGGTACCGCTATCTTAAATAGTTTCCCAACACCTGCTTCAAATCCCATATCATTAACGTAGGCCGAAACAGAGGTGTCAGTTATCTAAATATTGGCATATTTCAAATTTTAGGTGTTATTATATGCAAATTTAATACTATATTAGAAGTATTAAGTTGAAGTATATTGGCTCGAATTTCATGAATATGACAGCGGTACCGCTATCTTAAATAGTTTCCCGACACCCGCTTCAAATCCCGTATCATTAACGTAAGCCGAAACAGAGGCGTAGGTTATCTAAATATAGGCATATTTCAAATTTCAGGAGTTATTTATATTCAAATTTAATACTATCCCACTAAATATAGGCATACTCCAACTAAATATTTTCATTTAATATTTCTAATTAAATTTCAAACTTTATAAATTATTTCAACTTGAACCAATTTCCCTTTATTGATAGACCTATTTCAAGGATAAGAAATGTAAATAAAGAGGTCGGTGAACGGGAATAGAGAAACTCGGATGGTAAATAAACGATCCAAGTAAATAATTCGAAATCGCGATACACACTTGTAGAAAGCGGTTAGTGTCGACATGGGATGATAGTTGAGGTTGCAATATCTGTTTTTGTTAGGAAACTTGCAAGTAAACGAACTAGATTGAACTTGACGCGAATTTCGAAACATGATGAGGATTTCAACGTGAGGTCAATGTAAAACCTGTATGATGGTTGAAACAAGGATTTAATGGACGACGCCAAGAGTATAAAAGCCTGGCGCGTGCTCAAACTCAATCACTTTTTGTTCCTGACTTCAGACGAGTTCCAGCCTGCCTCTTATTTGCTTAATAGTATTTTTCAATACTTTGTAACTTTTGCTGTTGGAAGTTATTTTGCAGAGGGTAAGAGAAAATTTACGGGCTAGTACCGAAATTACTAAGTTTTCCAAGTTTAAGTTACTTGCGATTTTTTTTCCGAGATTAAGATTCTCTTTACCCCATTCATTCTTTGAGGATGTTTAAGTGTAATATGTGTGAGTGCGCGTATCTCAGGAAGAAGGAACTTTATAGGCACAAGAGGGAGAAACATAAGGGTGTTTCCTTCCCGTGTACTGAGTGTTCAGCTAGTTATACCCGGTTTGCGAATTTAAAGATACATATGTATACCAAACACTCTAAAGCTTCCCCTAAGGTTCCACACCGCCGCATGGACAATACAGACCTATCTACCTCTATCTTTATCTCATTCCCGGGTCCATCAACTTCTACCTTTGTCCCAGTCTCGGGACCATCAACTTCTACCTTTGTCCCAGTCTCGGGACCATCAACTTCCACCTTTGCTTCGCAAGCTGTCCTAACTTCGGACCCCTCCTCCTCCCCTCCCCCTGTTGTTCCAACTTTGGGTTCATCATTCTCCACCTCTGTTCCGCATGTTGTCCCGACTTCGGGTCCCTCACCCCTTCCCCTTATCCCTCCGGTTGTCCCAACTTCGAGTCCTTCAATCTCTATTCCCCTTGTCCCCCCAACCCAACACTTTACCGAGTACGATAGTAGACTATCCCTTAATTTCTCTGAGGGTTCTATTAGTGTAGAAAAGTTAAATAGTACGGAGAGTCAAATTATAAACGATCTCATATGCAGAGGAAATCGTTTGACCCCGCCTACTCCATCTCCTTCCCCTCCCGAGGTGAAGGATCCGAAACGGTCCCCGTCAGACCCTATTTCCCCATCCCTTCCTGGGACGAAGAGGCCGAAACGGTCCACGTCCAACCCATCCCCTCCCCCTGTTACCCCAACTTCGGACTCATCAACCTCTTCTTTTTTTTCGCATGTTGTTCCAACTTCAGGTTCCTCACCCCCTCCGCTTATCCCTCCGGTTGTCCCGACTTCGAGTCCTTCAATCTATATTCCTCTTGTTTCCCCAACCCAACACTTTACTGAGTACGATAGTAGACTATCCCTTAATTTCTATGAGGGTTCTATTAGTGTAGAAAAGTTAAATAGTACGGAGAGCCAAATTATAAACGACCTCATATGCAGAGGAAATCGTTTGACCCCGCCTACTCCATCTCCTTCCCCTCCCGAGGTGAAGGATCCGAAACGGTCCCCGTCAGAACCTATTTCCCCATCTCTTCCTGGGACGAAGAGGCCGAACCGGTCCACGTCCGACCCATCCCCTCCTGAGACGATGAAGCCGAAACTTCATCACTCTACACCCAACCCTATTCTCCCCACCCCTCCCTCTGTTTTTGGCTCTCTTTCCGCCGTCACCCGTAGGGTGTCGTCGGACCTTTCTTCCTTTCATCTAGGTGAACTGTCTGACGATGGGAATCGTGCCCTGAACGAATTCATGGACCTTGAAGAAGAAGAAGAAGAAGGGGACAGACCTGTCGTCATCACGTTGGATGGTTCTTCACTGGATGGACCTACACCACCGCCTCCGAGGGTTGCATGCAGTATTTGCGACAAATGGTTCGACGGTCCGGAAGAATCGAGTCTCCACATGCGGGAACATTTCCCGGTCGTTGAAGATGACGAGATGGATACCCTGACGAGCCAGGAGGAACGTAATCTTCAACGTTTTATGGACCAGGAGGACGACTTTCCAGACCTTTCCAGCCAGGAGAACCACGACATTCACCGTCTTATGGACCAGCAGCAAGTCGGTGGACAATAGCCCGAACCTATCGTCGATCCATCGGAAACCCCTCTCCCCAGCACAAAAGTTTAATAGTTAGTTAAAATTTCAAAGTTAGTTAGTATTTCTTATGTATAATGTTTAAATCATTTAATGTATAGTTTTAAGTTATGTTTTTCTCGAATGAGTTTTTCTCCGTGACACTACGGTTTCTCATTCAAAATAAAATTCCGTTCTTTCACTCTTACTTCATACAACTTAGACATTTTAAAATATTTTAGAAATATATTCAAAATCCTATAGGCATATTTCAAATTTCAGGTATTATTTTCACCTAATATTCAAATTCATCAATCTCTCTTTATTGATATTTAATTCGACGTTTCAGGTGTAGGAAATGTGAAAACGGGGTCAGTGTACTAGAATGGTTTCTCTAAGTGTATGCAACTCTAAAAATTCGCGTAAATAATACATTGAATATAAATAATAAATATTCAAAATTAATACTTTTTTCATTTATCTAAATGTAGGCATATTCCAAATTTTAGGAGTTATTTCTACTTAATATACAAATTTAATACTATTTCACTAAATATATGCATACCTCAAATTTTAGGAGTTCAACTTATTATTAAAATTTAATTCTTCCAATTATACGCATGTTTCAAACTTTAGAACGGGGATAGAGAAACTATGATGGAAATAAACGGCCTAAGTCAATAATTCGAAATCATGATAGGTGTTTGCAGGGAACTTCGACGCTGAGTGTTGACATGGGATGATAGTCGGAGTTACAATGTTTGTTTATGTTCGGAAACTTGTAAGTAAATCCCATATCCCCCCCTACCGGTCGAGGACAAGTAAGGATGAACTCAACTTCACCAAAAATAGTAGCCCTGTCATTGGTCGAGGGCTGGAACCCCTCGCATAAAAATCCTATAAATACCCACATCTATAAGATATTTTTAATAAAGTTTCTTTAATTAAATTGTATGCTTTCCTTTAAATCGCGCGCGAACTTATTCCTACACGCGGGAAAATTTAAACTCGCGCACGCGGCTGGACCCCCGCGCTACACCTTAAGCTGAAAAAAAAATGTTTGCCTTAGTTGTATGAAATAAGAGGGAGGAAATTTGTATTTAAAAAATTTTATTTTGAATGAGAAACCGTAGTGTCACGGAGTAAAACTCATTCGAGAAAAAACAACTTAAAACTGTACAAATATACTTTTGAATCCTAAAATATATACATTAAATTATTGAAACTTATAAACTATACATTAAACTATGAAATTTTTAAAGGAAAAGGGTTGGGCGTGGACCGATTCGGCCACTTCGCACCAAAAGGGTATGGGAGGGGGGCGTGGACCGGTTCGGCCACTTCGCCCCCAGGAGGGTATGGGAGGGGATAGGCTTACAGAAAGTAATTATACATTTGAAATTATTCCTTAATTTTAAAGTGACCATGCGCGTATGTTGACACTCCATCGATGATGAATCTCTTATCATCGCAAGGGTTAAGAGCGAGTTTCTTCTGGGTGATGGAAAATAGTTCGTGTTTGACACTGACTATCCTCTTCATCTCCTCAGTGGTGAGTTTACGTTGAAGCAGGCATTCCTTGTATTGGGCGTGACGTATCTTCTTTTTGACGACGCGACGACAGATTCCCTTCGCCGTCTTCTTTTCACCTTTTGCCGACAAGATGCTGTACATTTTCGGCCGCAAGCCGCAGAACTCCTGAATCTGGACGCTGTTGAGTTCGTCCTTGAACTTTCCAAGGGCCTTCTTGTTTTCCTCGCTGAAGAGAGGATGTTCCTTGGGGTAGGCGGAAAAGTCGAACATCTCCTTCATCTGGGCAAAGTCCCGGGGCAAATCGTCGGTGAAAATCTGATAGGTCAGGCTGTCTGCAATTATACGTAAAAACATTTAATTAGTTTTTTAAATTGAAAGTAGAAAAAAGGATTTAAATCTAGTAAACGTTTTAAAAAATCATACCTGTGTCGGTAAAAAGAAGTTTGAGGTCGTCGCCATATTTTGCCTTCATAGTGTTGTAATGGAAGTCGTACATGACCAACTTTGAGAGGTCCAAGATGGCGAAACCGGTGTAAATGGGTCGGTCCAACTTGAGGGATTTCTTCAGACGATGAATCCCAACCAGCTCGTTCCTAAAGATGGTGAACCTCTGGAATGTCGGCGAACTGGCCTTCTTGATTGCCATCTCCCGGGTCTGGACAAGATCAAAGTTGATCCTGTTGCGGAGGTTTTCTATCGTCTTACCGAAAACACTGTTAATAGATAAAAATTTTGATTAATTTACGTGTGAAATAATAACTTCGCGTAGCGTAGATGCGTACCTATTGTTGGCCAACTTGAAAAAATCTTTCTCAAAGTCGTCCACTGCCTGCTTCCTTTTCTCCGTGTTGAACTCGATAAATGGTTTTAACCACGCACCCTGCTCGAATGTGAGTATTCGATGGATTTTCCCCAATTTCATCCCCTTAGCGATGTAAAACTTGAGGTTCCGGTAGTGGAGAACATATTTCTCCCTATTGTAGAGCGTGGGAACTAACTTTGGGAGGCTATCCTGTACGTTAATTTTCAGTTTGTTCAACTGTTCAATCGAATACGGTGAAAGCTCATCCGCGTAAATAACTCTACGTTCGGGTGCTAAAGGTAGACAGTTATGTTCTTCGTGCAAACTTTCCGGGTACTCAAGATCCACCTCCAGGATAAAACCCTGGGGATCATCGTCTGGGTGATTCAAGATAATTTCACGAGAGAAATCTTGACATGGTTGAATCCATCGAAATCCTCTCATCGGCAGGTGATGACAAATTACGGTGCCGTAAAGGTTATTACAGTCTAGGTAGGTAATGTAAGAGCTACGTTCTGCCGGGTTGAATGTTTCGGGGAGATCCTTATTATTGGCTATGGCTAGTCTATGCGTAATTAGAGAAACACCCCCTCTTATACCCTTCTCAATAAAGAGATGCATATCTGGATCCTGGAGTAGTTCCAATTTCACTTGGGTCATGTGAAGGGCGCTTTGCCAAGCGAAACCAGGACCTGTATATGCATGCGCGCAATATAACCCTGCCGTTTATACCAGACTTGCGAATTTAACGTTACAAGCAGCTGCCCGACACTCTACCCTTAAGGTTCCACTCCCCCTAGTGACCAATGCAGGTCCATCAACTTCTACCTTTGTTCCTCCTGTTGTCCCATTCTCGGGACCATCAACCTCTACTTTTGTTCCTCCTGTCGTCCCATTCTCGGGTCCATTAACCTCTACCTTTGTTCCTCCTGTTATCCCATTCTCGGGTCCCTCAACCTCCACCTTTGTTCCTCCTGTTATCCCATTCTCGGGTCCCTCAACCTCCACCTTTATCCCTCCTGGGACGAAGAGGCCGAAACGGTCCACGTCCAACCCTATTCCTTCCCTAGATGAACTGTCCGACGATGAGAATCGTGCCCTGGACGCGTTCATGAACCAAGAGGAGGGTCTCATCAATGGATCTCTACTGGGAACGCCTCCACCTACCGTTTGCGAAAATCAGGATGAACTGTCCGACGATGGAAATCGTGCCCTAAACGAGTTCATGGACCAGGAGGATGACTTCCCAGCTCTTTCTAGCCAGGAGAACCGCGACATCCATCGCTTTATGGATCAGCAGGAGGGTGGCGGCGGCCAAGAGCAGGAGGAGGAACCCATCGTTGCGTCACCGGAACTTCCCCTTCACGACGAGCTAGAGGAACTGGAAGTACTCGGTAGGGCTATTTTTTGCGCGCGTTTCACACCCGTAGCGACCGAGACAGACGTAGAGCTGTACGTGGGTAGACATAGGGTAGCGATTGAAAATTACCTGCGCAATAAACTGGCTAGAGATAGGGGGATTAAGTGGTATTTAACTGTCAGGGCTCGCTACACCCGTCAGTTAGCCGACACTGACGAGGAAGTAGAAATTTTAATTTATCATAGAACCCAAAACCTTACTATTTTGAACCCCGACGTTATCCCCGGACAGATAGACTTTAGTATTCGGACTCTGAAACGTTTAATGGAGGAGTACGAAGCGCAAGGTAGCGGGTGGGTTCTTGATAAAATTCTCTTCCTGCAAATTAATATCATAACGTACCTCCCGCTTCACGGGGGTACGTACTTTGAAACCCCTTAAAATCTCCTAGCTAAGAGGGCCCTATTAAATGTGCGAAATACAGACAATAAGTGTTTCTTATGGTCAATTTTGGCACATTTACACCCTGTTAACCATGGAAATGCCCCTCATCGTGTAACAAAGTACCTAGAGTATAGTAATGAATTGAACATGGCCGGTATTTTACGTTCCCCGTGGAAGTAAATACCGGTAAATTAGAGAATTTCGAACGGGTGAATAACCTTTCGATTAATGTTTTCGGATACGAGAAAGAGGTCTTCCCCCTTTACGTGAGTTCCAACAGAGTTGAGGAACCACGCCAAGTAGATTTATTGCTATTAACCGAGGGTGAGAAGAATCATTTCTGCATAATCCGAAGCATGAGTCGACTTCTAGCGACGGTGTTCACCGCAAACGGACACACGAACTATTACTGTCGTTATTGCCTCCATCGATTCTCCGGTGTAAACTCGGAGGAAAACTACAAGGACCACATCAAGGAGTGTAGTATACACGGACCCCAGAAGATCGAGATGCCGGTAAAGGATCCTATTCTGGAATTCAAAAACGTCGCATGGCAACAGAAGGTAAACTAAAACTTTGGTTATTTATCAGGGTATTTTAAATAACGCGCCAAAATAGTTTACTGTGGCTAACGTCAGACGGCCCCTATAGCAAGATAAATAAGGCAGACGATAAGATACATGGGAGGGAGAATGTTCTGTTTACATTTTATCTAATATAGTTTTATTTCTATTTTCACAGGTTAAATACGTCATCTATGCCGATTTCGAGTCTATTCTCCGTAAAGTTCACAGATGCGATCCCGATGTCGACCTCTCTTCAACCACGAAAACTTCGCAGCATATCTCCTGTGGGTTTAGTTATGTCATTGTTAGTCACGACGGTACAGTCTCTAAACCAGTTACTTATCGAGGGGTAGATGCCACGGAAAAGTTTTTAGAAAACCTTTTGCGTGAAGACGCGATTATTCAGCGTAAGATTAAAGATAACGCCCCCATGAATCTATCAGACTTAGATAAGGCGCAATTCGCCTCGGCCCAATCTTGTTACTTATGTAACAAGCCTTTCACTGTAAATGACTGTAAAGTTCGTGACCACGACTACACTAACGGAACCTAAAGGGGAGCTGCCCATAATTCGTGCAACCTGAAACTGAAGACCCGGAATTTCGTTCCGGTCTTCATGCATAACTTATCCCGTTACGACGCTCATCTTATTATGGACAAAATTGGATTGGTCAAAGATCACAAGATTACGTGTATCCCCACGAATTCTGAAACGTACATTTCGTTTTCTCTGGGTAATTTACGATTCTTAGACTCAATTAGGTTCATGCCGGCATCGCTAGAGACACTCGTATCGAATTTGGCTCGAGGAGGAGCCGATAAGTTCAAGTGTTTAAACTCTGCGTTCAGCGCTGACGAAGTACCGCATCTGCTGAGGAAACAGGTTTACCCCTATGACTACTTCGACTGCGAGACTAAATTCGACGAGACCGAGCTGCCATCCAAGGATGCCTTTTTCAATTCCTTAACTGACGAAGAGGTTAGTGAGGAAGATTATTCTCAAGCTCAAAAGGTTTGGAAAAATTCCAACTCACTAACCTCGGTGATTACCATGATTTATACGTTAAGACCGACGTTCTGCTCCTAGCGGATGTTTTTGAAAGTTTCAGGGCTATGTGTCTAGAATATTACAAGTTAGATTGCGCGCATGCATATACAGGTCCTGGTTTCGCTTGGCAAAGCGCCCTTCACCTGACCCAAGTGAAATTGGAACTACTCCAGGATTCAGATATGCATCTCTTTATTGAGAAGGGTATAAGAGGGGGTGTTTCTCTAATTACGCATAGACTAGCCATAGCCAATAATAAGGATCACCCCGAAACATTCAACCCGGCAGAACGTAGCTCTTACAATACCTACCTAGACTGTAATAACCTTTACGGCACTGTAATGTGTCATCACCTGCCGATGAGAGGATTTCGATGGATTCAACCATGTCAAGATATCACTCGTGAAATTATCTTGAATCACCCAGACGATGATCCCCAGGGTTTTATCCTGGAGGTGGATCTTGGGTACCCGGAAAGTTTGCACGAAGAACATAACTGTCTACCCTTAGCACCCGAACGTAGAGTTATTAATGCGGATGAGCTTTCACCGTATTCGATTGAACAGTTGAACAAACTGAAAATTAACGTACAGGATAGCCTCCCAAAGTTAGTTCCCACGCTCTACAATAGGGAGAAATATGTTCTCCACTACCGGAACCTCAAGTTTTACATCGCTAAGGGGATGAAATTGGGGAAAATCCATCGAATACTCACATTCGAGCGGGGTGCGTGGTTAAAACCATTTAACGAGTTCAACACGGAGAAAAGGAAGCACGCAGTGAACGACTCTCTTAAGTACTAGTAGGGACAATGAAATTCGTATCCCCCGTAGTAGAAGGTGCGAAATTTACATTTCTCCTCATTGCGAGGATGGCAACTGCCTAACTGGCAAATATTTGGGTTGGGCATTCCGTACATTTTGTGGGGTGAGAGATGTACATAATGTGCATAGATCGAATCCCCCTCGAATTCTTTCAATTTGAAATAATGAGTCCTATTATTTATGATACATGGAAACTGTCTAGCAAACATGTCGATTAATGTCCCTGGTGGGAGTTGGACGGAGAAAGTTAGTAACTTGTACAACGCTAAGTGCTTCAAACCTAAATTTATGTAAGGGGCATTAATGTATTGCAATGTGTAATATTCGCCACACTCATATAAATTAAAGACTTCATTCGGTATGGGGTTTATTACTAAATCTCCCGCTTCTGAATCTATGGTACGTTCGGCTCTCCCGTAATCCTTATCCTGTCCGATGGTTTCGAATTTCCTAATTCTTCTTAAGTTCTTTCGTCTTACGACAGATTCTACAATAATGGGGTAATTCTTTCTCGGATCCACATTACACCGATTAGAGTTGGAAAGCCCGTTCTGTGTATTACTGGTTTCAAAGGATGTTAAAGGTTCAACCCTGTTGTGGTAGAAAACCATATCCATAAATAAGGGCGAAATCAACTAGCATAAATATATGAAAATAATTATACTTACATTTTTCGAATCTGGATCGGTACTTCAAGGAAGGATGTAGAATGCCTTATCTTTAAACCGTCCTCGTCTTTTATACTTTAATGTCACGTGACTTTCTGACCATGTAAACATGTCACTCTTTTAGACCAATCATGTTCTTATAGTGAACATGGCGTTTAAACCGTGTGTTTATAGAACATAATTACAGTGTTAATTACGATAACGGTTCTACCGTCATATGCGTTTGAACCAATATATCCGAAAGGTAATATGACGCATAAGCCTAACATTGACGCCATGTTTGATTCACTGACATCAGATACGTCATGTACGTTTCACTGACGTCACAACAAGATTGTGAGAAAAATGTTTGATTCACTGACGCCATAAGAAGAAAAAATGCTGTGGGCGCCATGTTTGATTCATTGACGCCATATTTACTGGTGGCAGATCATGTGGCAGATCTGCCACACTGACGCCATGTCCCCAATTCGGTACTTTCTATCTACTAATATACGCAGCTTAAGAAAACATTTTGATGAACTAAGCATTTTTTTGGAATCTTTCCCTATTCTACAGGGCCGGTAGGCCCTTGTAGATATGACATGACACTCTTCCGTAATGTTAAAGAAAAAGTCACACCTTTTAGGGTTAGCGTCCCATAGAAAAAGCATTAAAAGGAAATTGAGACAGACCATACGGAAAAACTATAGCGAAGTTAGTCTTAGGAATGCTTCTAAATTAACAAACATTTCTTAAATGAGAAACTTACCTGTTTCGATTTTTAATTAATGAATTCTAATTTTTGTAATTTAACAAATTAAGATAGTACGTCAAAAAATTACTTTTGGGTCAGAAGTCAGCCTAACCTCCTAGCGCGTTTAAACTTATTTCCCCATTTTCGTTCTCATTGATAACTAGAACGGCCTAGCTTTTTGCGTGCTAACAAGTTACGTTGATAAATTTCAAACGTTTGCTTTTATGTGGAAAATTCCTAATTTCATAGCAGACGACAGTAAGGCAACTAAAATTAATTACTTTGGTATTTCATCCGAGCTTGAACACCTTTATTTGGATTTGCTAATTATCTATAACACCCTTAAGAACAAATACTTTGTTATCAGGTCGAATTTTCATCTAAAAATTAATTCAGGTAAATAATTACAGTTAATAGAGGTTTTTATATCTTTTGAAGGAAGTTTTTCGACGTTCTTTACGGCCAAGGCTTAAGTTGTATTTTAGTTAGTCTATGAAATTATAGTCTTTATAGTGTCTGTCCTCTTCAAAGATTATTAAAAAGGCTTATTTCCAGCTCTCATTTGTTGTGGAATTATTTATATAGTCTGCTCCGTTTTATGCTAGAAACATTTCCTAACCAGGCTAACCCCAGTTTTTTTTACTGTATTTACCATGTGCGCTTCCAATTTGAAGTAAAAAATGGCATATTTATTCAAATTATTAAGGTGTTGAAATAAAGATAGTGCTTTTCACCCTTTGAAAAGATCGAGAACTTCAAAATACTACTGGAAAGATGACAAAAAGTTCAATGTGTTTTCCTTACGGCAGTTTTAAGAGTCGTCGTGTTTACGTTAGCGCAGTTAATTCAACATTCTCATTTGAGGTATACAAGGTTTCATTATTTGTTAATCTCACTGAAATGTTACTAATTGTGAAGGTGTGTGATGTAATTCCTGAAACTCAACCAACGTAGAGGACCAGATCATTCGTTAAAACAATTTCTATACTATTGAACGTCGAGGGCAGTGTGGGAAATAGCACACGTCCACTGGTCCAAAACCAGTTTATTAATTGCTTGGACTAGTTTTTAATTGAAACAATTCATAATTAAGTTTTTTGATGGGAATTGAGGCGGGACCAGTTTAAAAATTCAAGCTTCCTTCCAATTTCTACTCTTAACGTTTCTCTTTCAAACACAATAAACCGCATCACTCTAGAGTTTAGACCCAAATGAAGGGCTTGCCAAGTGGTACCAGGTTTTGGTTGTGGTATTAAGTTAGATTTAAAACTACGCGGCAGTCGGCAGTCTCGGCACGATTGGAATTTTAAGTCTCGCAGAGTCAATTTAGTCCAACCTACCCTTTATGGTTAAACTACCTTGAACCTTCTCGCAAGTGGGCTAGCGCCTATATATATCAACAAAAAAATTTTACAATGGGACCAGTAGAAAGACTATTAAGGTAAGGGGCTTAGGACCAGTTTATTTTTTATAGACGTTAGGGGTCACTAGTCCTGAGGACCAGTTTATAAAAACCACTTATTTCTAAGCCTTAACAATACAGACCTTGTATTTCTAATGGGACCGGCAATACCGCAACGCTGAGCCGAAAAACCAGGATGGTAATTGGTTGGACCTATCGGGAGAGGACATCGGAGCACCAAAAACATACCGCGGTGTCACGTGTCGAAAGTGAAAGCAACCTTCACCACTATAACCCCATGACCCGCTCAATCTGGCAATCTTTGAAAACTGTGAGGTACTTCCGGTCCCTTTTGATATACAGGGTCTTCAGTGTAGCAGCTAAGTAGTAGAACTATAGTAGTTAGTTTCTTTTCCTAGCAAAATGCCAACCTATTCAAACCAGGACAAATTGGACATGATGTTTATTTAAGGTGAATGTCGCAGTAACGTTCAACTAAAGGCAGTATTTTATGCCGAACTGTTTCCACACCGACAACATCCGGTGCGAAGCACCTTTGCCGACATTGGCGAGCACCTTCGTGATTTCGGTAGTGCAAGATCGTGAATGTAGAAGAGACAGTATAGTCTGTAATGAGGATAGAGATTTTGACATCGTAGCACGTTTTGAAGCCAATTCATACTAATAGTAGAGCGGTGGAACAAGAAGTTGCACTAAGCCATTCTACTGTTTGTGCCATTTTACAATGACATCACTACCGGCATTATCATACCCCCTACATCATGCCTTAATGGACGAGGATTACCCAAGACGGCAATACCATTAGTCTTACCAGGCGTCATGAGCTTACTGCTTGCAAATGTATTGCAAGACATGGACAGTCGTCTGGAAGAGTGCCTTAAAGGGATAGGTTCAATGTTTTCCGACTAGTACAAGATGAGGGCAGTTTTAGGTAAAAAAATGTGCCTAAAATTATGAGTGCCAAGAAAAAAAAAGAATTAAACCATTTAAAATTAAAAAAAGTACGTTAGATATTTTGAAATTCAAACTAGCCGCGACATACCGCCCAACTTGTTTTTCACACTATGACGTTGCAAATGTCTCTTGATTCATTGGTTGTTTGGAAATAGGAGAATGAAGGGAGCTCTAGACCACCAGCTTTTCACTTTCACTATCACTGGGGAAGCGGCGCATATTTGAGGAGACCTTTGTAAACATAATTCTGATTTTTCATGTTTATTATCCTTTGTTCTCTTAACTCTCGGTTACGTTGTAGAGTAAGGATGATAGAGATTTGACAGGTAATGTCCAAAACACCACATTTTTGCGATATTTTGGCAAAGGCTTAGCTTCCATGTATAATAATGGTATGGCCATATTTTAGCCTAATGGCTCTAATCTAAGCTTTAACATATTTTTAATTGTAAATGAACATAGTAAAACTATTACTATGAACACAAAAATTACAGTGAAACTATTTACCTTCCTTTATAACTTTCAAAGCATCCCCGTATCGAAATGAGTTATATTAATTTGGCGAAAATGCAGAATAGTATGAAAACTACTTTTAGGAGTAAATCTACTGTACCTCCGAGCGAGAGGAAAGTCGCGGGAGTAATTTAGTTTTTTCGCTCGTGTTTTTGCAAACGCCTGTAGAGGGAGCAGTGATCGGAGCGGCCCCGAAAACTAATACTTTTAAAAATTAATTAAAAATAGTTAAGTTATTAAAACTATCAATATCTATATATTTTTGAAAACGTAATTTTAGGTTCTATCTGATTTAAAAAATGAAAGCTTTTCATTGGTAGTCAATAGATCGATTCTATCCCTTTAACCACAATTCTAGAAACGTCGAATATTTTCGTTGATGTGTTTACCAAACAGTTAAGAATTAAGTTTTAATTTGAGGCCCACGTTTTAAGACCAATCGTAGGACTGTGCTTTAAAATATTTTGTTGTATTCAGGCATATTATCCAGTATTCTTTTTGTAACTTGTCACTAGCATATAATAATCATGAATTCCAGACATTTATTTACACGCTGTATAATTTAGTATGACATCAGCCGTTGGCAGTATTGGGGGTTGTACATAAAGGAAGGTCTTGGTCTGATCTCGACCACACTGTATATGTATACAGTGTACGAAACAAATAAACATTTTTATTCTATATTTTAAATATTGTGATTTTTAAACTTTTTCTTAAATAAAGTACATATTATATGCTTATCGAAATCTATGTTTTTTATATTTTTTATTTAAGTTATATGTAATTAACTTCTTCAACCCAAAATGTATGACGGTAAAGCAAAAATAAAATTATTCAAATTTTAATTACAATAAGACTGAAGAGACAGGTATTATAAAAAAACGTCTTGGTTTGGACCAAGGCCGAAAAAACAAACGATATGTGTGAGGTTTATCATTCGACTGAAGTTCAGATTTTGCAATTGTTTTAGTTATTTTTATCCATTTAATCCTTAATCAATATTAAATTCAATCAACTGATTTTACTGTTAATCGATCCATTCCCTCTAAATTAATTGAAAAAATTACATATCTACGCTTTTTCAAGAACAATTACATTTTCCGAAAACATTTCATCATGAAATTAATTATTTTGAAGGGATTTCGTGTCGTTGATCACTAACTTGTAAGCACCTTGACGGACATAGTTTTAATTGTTGCTGGCTTAACAAATTTTCAAGTTTGCACCAAAAAAGTTTAAATCTGTAGTAAGTTTCTGAGAAGACTGATGTTAGAGAAAATATGATAAAGAACTTTTTTTCTCAAACTAATATATAAACTAATGTCGTCTTCTTAAGACAAAGAAACAATCTTTATCCTGTGTGGTTTCGTTTAGTAGGTGGCTCTCAGGAAAAAGATGATATCGGTTTAAATATAACCAGCAGTAAGATAAGGGACTAGAATTAAAGTGCCCTAGCATTGGTAATAGAGCCTAGCACTAGTGAACAAATTTGACGATTTTATGCCGCTTCCATCGCCAAGTGAAGAATTTGGTTACCTCGATACTTCTAGTCCCTTATCTTACTTCTGATATAACCAAAGGTAAGGGTAAAGATTACATTTCATGCGGAAATAATATGGGTATACACATTATTCATTACCAGTTATGCGAAGAAGGTCACACTTTACTCCGACCCCCTTCCTCTATTTTCCCAATATAAACAATTTTGGGTTCAAGTGTATTGGTCATCTGAGCCGTCGGAACACACTCAATACCATATAGTTCGAAACCTTTTCACATTAGTGACTCTCCGGACTTGCCCGCCAACCTTAATAACCTAAAACTATAAAACATTCGTTTACATGAATGATTATGGTTGTGGCTTGTCACCCGCTAGCGCCTGAAGGACCAATCACTCAGTGTAATTTGTGTACATTTGTAAGTGAGAAGACCATTTTAGAAATTACATACAGAGAAACTAAAACATAAGGGTGATACCGCCATTGGGGTCTTCTCTCTCTCTCTCTCTCGCTTAGAAGCACCGCTATATGCAGAGCGAGTTGACTAGCCTCCTGCCTCTTTAAACTTTGGCACCGTCTGGCGGTGACCCTTGGTGCGAGGGAGAATACCCCAATGGTGGCCTCGTCCCTGAGTGTTTTTCGAAATGGTCTTTAAGCGTGCTAAAATGATTACGCGTAATATGTAACCGGTGTACAAGTAGCGCCAACAATGTAGAAAGGGGTGGAGACGTTTCAAATGAAGACTGAATTGTGACCAAGAAATTCTAAAGCACGGAGAGGGAAATTGCAGTGCAATCTTTTCTTCGTAGAGGCGACAATAGAGATGTAGCATTTCGATTAACGAAATTAAATGTATAAATTCGTGCAACACCCTTGTTTGGCATCCACTATTAAATATTTACATTTTCCTTTCGAATTATGTCAAAGCTCAACACGTACTCTCTTCAAAATAATTAATTTCATGATAAAATGTTTTCGGAAAATGTAATTGTTCTTCAAAAAGCGTAGATATGTAATTTTTTCAATTAATTTAGAGGGAATGGATCGATTAACAGTAAAATCAGTTGATTGAATTTAATATTGATTAAGGATTAAATGGATAAAAATAACTAAAACAATTGCAATATCTGAAACTTCAGTCGAATGATAAACCTCACACATATCGTTTGTTTTTTCGGCCTTGGTCCAAACCAAGACGTTTTTTTTATAATAGAGTAATGGCACCTACTTGCCTTTGACTTATTAAGCTCTATGGGTAGTTAACATGGAGTGCCACTACTCTATAGTCCTAATGGTAGTTTATTAACCAAATTAATGTAGAACACTTAATTAAATCCTAATGATAAAATTTTTAATAAAGAAGACTTACCCTAATAATTTTTATTCCTGAATGATGCGTTATTATAAATTAACAAAGCTTATAATCATTAAGCCTTGGTTCTTTTCCTTTCCCTTTGGAAAAGATGAGTAAGTGGATGAATAGGGGCTATTTATATCTCACTTTGAAACTGTACGAATAACAATAATAAAACTTAGATCCATGTTTAAAATTGTAACAAAATTTTAACAGCGCTATTTAAAACCACAAAATCTACAGTTAAACCATAGCCCACTCGATCACGCGCGTCACGACGCAAGCTGCTCGCGCTATAGAAGCCCGATCAAAGAATTGAGTTTACATGTATAACCGCGACTTTTGAAAAAAATCCAAGTCTGCGAAAATTAACATTACGTTCTATGGGAGGAGGTCGGTTTTTGGGCCAGATCCTCTGTCCTATTGATCCAAATGACCTGCAATTTTTATGAGACGTGTGTTTTGACGTGTTTTATTATTCTAAAAAGAATTCAAGCTTCTAGAGTGAATAGTTTTTAAAAAAAAAAATATTTTCAAAATCAAAATGATGGGTTCAGTGCTAAGACTGATTAAATCTTTGGATCTACTGGTCCAAATGTCCTGAAATTTTAATGAGAGGTGTGTTACAATCTATTCTATTATACTGAAAAGGATTCAAGCTTCTAGAGTGGATAATTATTTTAATAAAAATTAATTTCCAATGCCAAAATGCTAAATTAAATACGGGCAGAGAAGCAGATGTCGCCAAAAACCTTGTGGTGACGCTCTGAGAGTGACGGCGTCCTTTTCCAAACCATTCGCCATTTTTAAATGTTGTTTTTAGCGCTTCGGGTCTTGATTTACCAAAGAGGTTAGTATTTAGGGACTAAAGCAATTTTTAAAAGCATTTTCTATTAATTTAGGATCATGCCTTCTTGCTGCGTACCTTTCTGCCGCTCTGTGAGCAGTGCAAAAAAAGCAATGTTGTTTTTCACAAGTTTCCTGTTGAACCAGAACTGCGACAACATTGGCTGAAAAACATCTCTCGAAAGGATTTCGAACCAGGCGAGTATGATAGGGTTTGTAGCCTGCATATCAAAGAGAAAAAGTACGTTCCAGGTAAAGTTTAAACTTGATGAACAGTTAATAGAAGATTTAAGATTAGATATGAACGTCATAAAACTTAAAATTCAGGATTGAAAATACGAAAGCTTCTAAAAGGAGTTGTACCTAACATTTTTCATGGATATCCCAGTTATATGGTCCCAAAAGAACCGGCTAAAAGACCTGTTAGAGAAAGATCACTTTCAGAGCCATGCAAGCGGGGACGTTTCTCTGATGAACTAAATCTTTCAATCCAACCATCTACATCTGTTTCAAGTCAAACAGTTTTATCAACACCTGAGCATTCCGATAACCCAAATAATGACGTTTTTATTTCAGAACCTTCAGCATCAGAGGTATCAGTATCTGCAGGGGATACTGATAAAATAATTAATGCTTTAAAATGTAAAGTTTATCGGTAAAATAAGAAGTTGCAAGATCTTCAAGAAAAACTGACAAATGCTAAAACAAAGATTCGGGACTACGATGAAGCGCCACACCAGAGGCTTGAGAATGTCTTGGAATAGCAGTGGATGGCTGCTAACAAGCTATCTTCTTGTTGGACCTCCTTCACAACTACGGGAAAAATAGACCATCGTGGAGTCCTGAAGTTGTTCGTCACTGTGCACTCTGGAATTTTGCCTCTCCAAAAGGTTACACTTTTCCAATAAAATCTGGATTTTTGAATCTTCCATCTAAGAGGACTCTCAAAAGATACACCGGTAATATTGATGGTAAAACTGGATGCATATTTCTAGTTAAAGAGCGCCTTAAAGCTGAAGCTAGTCGCTTGGAACCCCAAGAAAGATATGTTTCTCTAATATGTGACGAAATGGCAATAAATCCAAAATTAATTTATGACAAAAAAATTGACCGAGTTTTTGGTTTGAAAGACACAAACAAGCACATTGAAAAGCTGTCAGCGGCTGGTGACGAAAGTAATTGTGAGTCGACTTTGACTAAAGAACCAGTTTTTGCCAACCAGTTGCTGTGTTTTGTGATCAATGGACTCTGAACTTCCTATACCACCCCAGTGGCTTACTTTTTTTCCAAACAAACTACAGGAGAAGATCTTCATGCAATTACATTTTCCGTAATCCAGGATGTTGAGGCTTGTGGATTTTTTCACGTGAGACTCGTTACTGACAACGCTAAGACCAACGTGGCAATGATGCGACGATTTGGTAACGGTCCTCGAACTACATTAATTTCCTCAGTTTCACACCCATGCGACCCCGAGAGGAAGCTATTCTTAAGCTTTGATCCCAGTCACGCCGTCAAAAATATCAAAACCCAACTTTTGGACAAAGAAAGTAAAGATGGATCACATGAAATCTCTGGTAAGTATATTAAGTTTTTGTATGAGCTCCAGAAAGACGAAATAGTTAAGCCTGTCAGATTCTTAAGTCGAAAGCATGTTTATCCATCAAACCTTGAAAAAATGAATGTGCGTAGAGCAGTTGATATCTTTTCAACCCCTGTCATTGCTGCGATTGAATACCTACAATCGCATAGTAACACTCATTCTCTGGCTTTTAAGTTCAGAACAGCAGGCGCTACAGTAAAATACATGAAAATTATCCAAAAATGGTATGATTTGCACAACATCTGCAACAAAAAGCATGCATTCCAGTCTAGGAATGAAAACAAGATCCCTTTCTCTATTGACGATGAGCGTCTTGGGTGGTTGAAAACGGATTTTCTTGACTATTTGGAAAATTTACAGTTCGAGAAACAACCGTACATCCTAACCACTGAGACGTATGAGGCAGTCAGGATCACCACTGAGTCCACAGTTGCATGTGTTGGTTATCTGCTCGAAGAAGGGTTCCACCGTGTGTTAACAACGAAATTGTTGAGTGATAATGTAAAACTTTTTTTTCCAAGCTTCGTTCATCATCAGGAGGAAATGATATGCTAGATGCTCGAGCCACTACTTTCGCCATAGTGAACATTTTGAAGAAGGGAAGGATCATTGCTTCAAGTTGTTCAATCAGCTATGCCAATGTTCCAGCGGATGACTTCCCAGAACTTCCAGCGCTTCCTGAAATTGATGATGAAGACCCTGATGAGCACAATTCCACGTCTTTAGTTCCAGTGCTTCCTGCTCATGTCCTGTCTATACTAGACGCTCTCTCTGAAGTTCCACCACCTGAAAGAGCTACCCTGAAATTAGCTAGTATGGCGGTATTAGCTGGCTATGTACTGAGGTTAATGGAAGAAAGACAATTTTGTGGTTTGCGCCAAATGAATTTGTCGATGCCTCGTCAAAATTCCCCTCTTCTAGACCTAATCGCAAATGCTGATCGAGAGGCACTGCGATATCCATGCCAGTCATTTGTGATATTGATATCTGTTGTAGCAAGATTTGTGGAGAAATCCTTTCCTATTTTCCAAAATTCAGCTCACATCTGCTCTAACATAACTACTTATTTACAGCCAAAAATTGAAAATTCACCAATCCTCTTTTGTGAATTTGGAGACGACCATCCTCCATTAATTGCTAAACTAATTTGTGAAAAAATGGTTCCCACGTTAATTGACAACTTCTCAAGAAACATTTCTGCGCGATATGAGAAAATGAAGGAACTTGTTCACAAACCCTTGTCCAGAAAGGTTCAGAAAGTGTGAGTATTTTAATATTTGGGGTTACTGTATTTTCTATTTCATGTATTCATAGCTAACATTAATCTTGATTCATTCCAGTTAAATCCTCTCTATAATTAATATGACAATAGAGAACCCAAAATAGGCTCGGGAACCTAGTCCAAGAGACCCAAAATAGGCTTGGGATCCTACTTAAGAGAAACCCACCCGTGGCTAGTCTTGCATGGCTATCGGGCGTGGCCCCTAGGCGATGGGGTTACCAATTGCGCAGAGCCACCATGGACCAAAGCAAGTTTTATTGTTAATTTCTGAGTGGGTTGTTTTCACCTCGCAGCAAGAGAAGGTTCAGAGTTCGATCCCAGCCAGTGACACTGGGTGAAAACTCAAGGTAGAAATCCTGCTGCGTAGAGTTTGCAAGTTCTTTTCCCAATTGTTAACCGTGTTTCCCTCTGTGGTGTTACCCTGTTTCTTTTCATTTTATTAAGAATGATTTAAAACTATTTCTTCAGTTTTTTACAAACTTCAACAGGTATTATGATACGTTCCACTAATAAATATGTAAAATTTTAAATAAATACTTTAACTTAATAAAGTTTTCTTTCTTCTGAAGTTCCCCAAAACAGGCGTGTTTTGGGCTTATAATTGGTTAATTTTAGGATGTTTGGTGTAATCAGAAGTCCACCTAATTTAATGGACTTCTGGTGTAATGTGTAAGCAATATTTTTAATCTTGAAAAGGGGGTCAAAGTACTTAGGGCTCGGAGTTTTTATAATATAAGCCATTTGAATAATGATGACTATCATGTCATTATACATAATACGATATGCATTAATGGATTGTAACTGAAGTAGACGATGAATTTGTTCATATACAAATATTTATGAACAAACAAAAGAAGTATATATTTATTCAATTTACTGTTGTAATTAGTGATAATTGAAATACTTTATCAGTTTAATTATCGTAACTTTAGACTTGATAACAACCAACAAAATATAAACAAGGCGTATCAACAAATAAATGTCGGTGTTCATTCGTATACAGCGTTTTTTATAGATGAAAGAAAATAATTTCGTCATATACTTTATAATCCATTAAAAAAATTGCAACTTATTACACATCTTTTTAATACTCATAAGAATTTTTTCAACTAATAGAAATTATAAATCAACAATATGTTATATTTTGAAAAATTATCTGCAGACCTCATTGAGAGTTTAAAATCTTCATGTTTTTAAATCCTTCGTTTTGGCTACTCGCTTTTGGTTTCATAACTTAGTTGCGATCCATTTTCGTTTCATTATCCATTGCGATCATGTTGGAGATTCCGCGTACCCGCATCAGTGTTTGGCATCATTTTGATATATTATGTGAAGCAGTCGGCAATAAAATAAAACGTGTTGCGAAATGAGTATATTGTTTCCGAGTAGTAAGTGTTAAATTATTTTTGTTGACTTTAACTTTAACTAAAGAAATTACTAAATAACTAAACTGATTTTGATTATTAACCCTATTTTGTTTTGTGAACTGTAAATGTGTGTCATAACTCTGTACAAAAATTTAATTAGAAATGTTTTGTTTCATATTGAAATACTAACCCTTCAAATAAAAAGTTTTATCAATAGTCTTTCTGGGTTTCTCTTGCCCATGGTTCTATTTCACTTTCACGTGAGTCACGCTTATGGTTTAAAGTAATAATTTTGTTTGTTAAAATCAGTTCATTATTCCACCGAATTACTTCTGATCGACCAACCCTTTAATTTTATTCAAAGGAAAAAAGTTGACTTTTAAGTTCTTTTTCAGTCTCAAATTTTAAAGTAAACTTAGCTCTCCCACTCTTGGGCAACCCTTCGGCCAAATTCCCATTGCACTACGCGGGACAGCTATAAACTTGAATTAAATACAAGCGGGATTAGGTGTCCCTGCCCAAGCATTCTCGGTTTAGTGGCTTTGGTCAAAATGTTTCAAAGTTTCCCAGAATTCAATCAAATACATGTGTCTAGTCCAAGCTTACTTGGTTTAGTTTCTTGTAGAGAGCTGCATTTCAGTTTCAAACCAGTTCCATACCAATTTTGTTTACCAATTCCACCCATATTTTTCATCAGCCTCCCCATCCGTTGCCGATCCGTGGTTTCCAAATACCAACCATTCCCATTCCCAATTAAAAAACGTTATTGCAGTTCCAACCATTAACGAAATGAACAATAGCAGAAAAGCATATTCCTACCAAAGAGTTCGAAAGAATATAACCTTTGAGCGTCTTGGTTTGGCCCAAAATTACCACTGCAATACGGGTTCTTCATCAAGAATTTTAGTAAAAATAAGGAGGATGAACAACTCTAGAAAAATTTAACTTGGCTGAGGGACTCCTGTTCGCCTGTCGCCAAGTTGCATGAGTCACTTCCTCAAAATATCTATTCCGAGAATGAGATGACTAGTAGTGGCACCTATATATAGTGGCTTAGATTGAGAAGTATTTCATGTTTATCAGAATACTGTCAGATACAAATGTACTCCGTCTAGTGTAGCGCCCGGAACCTTTTCGCACTTTAGTTTCGTTAAGTTTACAGTTCCAAAGAACTTGAAGTAGTTACGCCTAATAAGACAATTTTGAAATGAAAATGGAAATGCACTCGTCATTTTTCTCGCACCAAACTTGAAAGATCTTAAGAAAGGTTTTCATTCGCGTTTTAAGTCAATACTTTCTGTACCGGAAAATAAATACCTCGTTAATGAAATTGCGGTTGGTTCTTCATGTATTATAACAGATGTATATAATACTTTTCTTCGACAGAGGTGTACCGCAATGCGGGGTAATTGTAACATGATTCTCTCTCAACATCAGAATATTTGGAGCAAGGTTACTAAACCTAATCACATACGCGATGTATTGTTCACTCATCATTACTTTCTTACGGCTTAACTATTTGAAAAGCCCCGCTTGTGGATTTATGTCCCGCGTCAGGACGAGGTTTTTGAGGTGATTGCTGTGGACTTAGTGTAGGCTTATGGAATTCACTAGATTTATTATTAATAAGTCAAACCTCATTTAAAACATTTAAATTATTTAAAAACATATTTACAAAAAGGTGCATAAATTTTAATAACATAACTCAGCTGACTTGTACATCTCGTACTGCATAAAGCTATTTAACTTTAACCGAATTGACCTGGGAATTACTTAACGCTAGGGAATTTAACTTAAAGGACTCTTGTGCATAGCTCATAAGAATATCCACGTAACTAAAGCTTTATTATTATTGTTGTGGCACCGATATTTACAAGTAAACCTAATTGTGTTTAAATACTTGTCAGTTTCTGAAAGTAGAGTTACCCACCGCGTTTGTAACGTTCGTCCTATGCATACACATCCGTTGACAATCTTTGGATCTCTTGTGAAAGTTTAAAATGTTACTGAGAGGCTATCTCGTTCAAATCATTTTTGATACCAAACACACACGTTATTTCATTAACGTCTTGGTTTAATTTATCATTAAAACACCAGGGAATCAAGCTAAGAGTAATGAAAGCCGTAAAATGACAACCCTTTCGTAGTAAAACACGAGTTTGGTCGCTTACAGCTGTAACGACTGATGTCATCTTGAAGCATATTTTTAAATATTAAACAAAGCCAGATCCTATATAGGCACGGAATTTAATTTAAGCCTCTCATGGATATACGTTAGTAACGGTAACGTTGCTATACATCGTCTGTGAGAGACTACTTTCAGAAATAAAGCTTGTATGAATGGTTATGGAAAAGCGCCAATATGAAGAAATATGTTATCTTTATCAGTTGCCAATATTATACGGGAATAGAAATATCTAGCGCTAATGTTGTATACTAACAATGTCAATTGAATATCCACTAAGGTCTTCTATATACATGTGTTATTGTTTGTAAATAACGTATTCATTAGCATTATTCGTTCCGCTATATTTATAAATAATATATATACATCTCAATATCTATAATTTCAGATAATGTATAACGGAGTCCGAGCCCTTAAAGTACTAAATATATCATTTTGATATTCCAAAATGAAATTAAAATATTCTAAATCTTAACAATTTTTACTTTTTAGGTATAATAATACCTCTCAGGACATTTGGATCACTAGATCCAAAGATATTGTGCATTAAGTACTTAATTTACAATTGTGACATTAGAAATAAATTTTTATTAAAATAATTATCCACTCAAGAAGCTTGAATCCTTTTCCATATAATAGAATAGATTGTAACACACCTCTCATTAAAATTTCAGGACATTTGGACCAGTAGATCCGAAGATTTAATCAGTCTTAGCACTGAACCCATCATTTTGATTTTGAAAATATTTTTTAAAAAAATTATTCACTCTAGAAGCTTGAATTCTTTTTAGAATAATAAAACACGTCAAAACACACGTCTCATTAAAATTTCAGGTCATTTGGATCAATAGGACAGAGGATCTGATCAAAAAACCGACCTCCTCCCATAGAACGTAATGTTAATTTTCGCAGACTTCGAATTTCCCGCCAAGAATCCAAAAGTTGCACTTTTTTGCCTTTTGAAGGGGCTTCTATAGCGCAAGCAGCTTGCGTCGTGACGCGCGTGATCGAGTGGGCTATGGTTAAACTTAAGGAGTATCATTTACAAGTCAAGGATTACGTTTTTGTTTACCGAGCTTCGCCAGCCTTTCACGGCAAACGGGGGAACTCTTGTAACCATCTTAACCCAAAAATCGAATTAAATTTACAATTAATCATTAAATTAATAACGAAATACCTTAAATTAACATTATAAATATATTACTAGCCCTTTAAACTTAAACCTATCCCTTTAAAAAACTGAAAAGAAATTCGTTCGTACAAAAGAAAAGGAACTAGCCCCTCAATGTTGACATCCTATATTACTATATCCATAGTGCAAAATGAAATACCTAGCAACGAAAACTCTTTCCAAGAACCCAGGGAAATGTTACGCTGATTTAGACCCCAAGCAACAAGACCTTGAGTCACTATCCTGGTACGCGGCCCGAGAAACTTCTAGAACATTTTTCTTAACCCTTAAACTGACCAATCCTAATTGGGTCCTAGATTTAAAACTTTTACCTATTCGTTGATAACATGAATCCGCCCGGCTACGTAATGAATATGGTCCACCATTCGCCAAACCGAAGTCAATCAACAAACGTCATTGTCCCAGAAATCCATGCGAGAAACTAGAAGTTATATATACGAAGTCCCTCCTGTCCCACCCTCAGTCGATTCCTGAACTGCTTAACTTAACCCTGTCGGCTCACCCTTAAGAAACCCTTAGAAGTCCGGAGTATTATTTTATATCGGAGATATTTTTTATTCATTTTGATACCTTTATTTTTCATCAATTTGAATCCTTAATTTTTCGGAAGAGAATCGGAAATTTTATTTTATTCATTTTGATACCTTTATTTTTCATCAATTTGAAAACTTATTTTTTCGGAGAAAACTCAGAGACATTTTTTTAACCCCTAAGTTGAAGAAGAGAAGGAGCGCGAGTGCGCGAAATAAATCGAGAAAAAAAAGAATAATATTTAACCCTTAAATCGCGAGAAAAGAAAAAGATCCTGAATTAAAACCCTTAAATCGCGAGAAAAGAAAAAGATCCTGAATTAAAACCCTTAAATCGAGAAGAAGAAAAAAGAACCCTTAACCCTTAAGAAGAATATGGAAGAGGAGCAACTTGTCGTAAGAAATTAAAAAACTTCAAACCATTTTGATAAACTGACTTGAAACATGGATAAAGAACTTAGATTATGGTTGACGGATTGATTCATTTTTCAAAATCTTAACTTTTTATTTTTGAACATTATTTTAGTGCATAACTGCACGATTTGAACCTAAAAAACCCCTAAAATTAAAATTTGAAACTTAAAGGAGACATTCCATAGAGGTTATAAATTGAAAACCCCCTGTTGATTTTTGTTTAATTTTTTATTTTTGACCCTTAAAAAGTGTGTGAAAATTTATGAACAAGATTGAATATTATGTTGAATATAAAAATTTGGATTAGAATCTATTTTGACTCTCAATTGACACATACCCAGGCAGCAAATTCACGTTGACAAAACGATTTCATGTGACATTGTATAAACGTGTGAATTAACGTCTTTTAAACGGTGATCATGTCACCTTAAAACACGGTGTTTACACACGTCTTAAATTTGTCACAAATACATAAAAAATCCCGTTTATTTCGCGTTCTAGAAACGTGGATTTTAAAAGTAGGTAAACGTGTCTAAATCGTGCATTAAGCGGTTCCAAGCTTGTTTATTTTACAGGACACTTACAGTGAATAAGACGTGCTTAATACGGTAATTGGACTTGCTTAATACGGTAATTGGACGTGCTTAATACGGTAATCGGACGTGCTTAATACGGTAATCGGACGTGCTTAATACGGTAATCGGACGCGCTTAATACGGTAATCGGACGCGCTTAATACGGTAATCGGACGCGCTTAATACGGTAATCGGACGTGCTTAATACGGTAATCGGACGTGCTTAATACGGTAATCAAACGTGCGTAATGGGATAATTTAACGTGCGTAATGAGATAATTTAACGTGCGTAATGAGATAATTTAACGTGCGTAATGAGATAATTTAACGTGCGTAATGAGATAATTGAACGTGCGTAATGAGATAATTGAACGTGCGTAATGGGATAATTGAACGTGTGTAATGGGATAATTTAACGTGTGTAATGGGATAATAGAACGTGCGTAGTGAGATAATTGAACGTGCGTAGTGAGATAATTGAACGTGTGTAATGGGATAATTGAACGTGTGTAATGGGATAATTTAACGTGTGTAATGGGATAATAGAACGTGTGTAATGGGATAATTGAACGTGTGTAATGGGATAATTTAACGTGTGTAATGGGATAATAGAACGTGTGTGATGAGCTAATTGAACGTGTGTAATGGGATAATTGAAGGTGTGTAATGGGATAATTGAACGTGTGTAATGGGATAATTGAACGTGTGTAATGGGATAATTGAACGTGTGTAATGGGATAATTGAACGTGTGTAATGGGATAATTGAACGTGTGTAATGGGATAATTGAACGTGTGTAATGGGATAATTGAACGTGTGTAATGGGATAATTGAACGTGTGTAATGGGATAATTGAACGTGTGTAATGGGATAATTGAACGTGTGTAATGGGATAATTGAACGTGTGTAATGGGATAATTGAACGTGTGTAATGGGATAATTTAACGTGAGTAATGGGATAATTGAACGTGAGTAATGGGATAATAGAACGTGTTAAAGAAAGAATTTCACAATGTAATATCAATTTTATTTGAAACATTATTTTGACTTTTGGAACATTTTATGTGTTATTTCATATCGTGGTTTTTTCCACATCAGTGATTGAGTCTGTGGAATGAGAACTGGCTTTTTCGCTTATCTGTTCCACTCTTACATTCTCCATGATTTCATGTTCCACACTGGTAGAAGCATTTATTGATGTGGAGGCACTTATTGATGTGGAGGCGACGTTGGAGCTTATTGATTTTTTGCGTTTAGATATTTGCTCCAGCCTGTTGGTTGCTTGTTTTAACAATTCCTGTATTGAGTCGGGTACCTTTTTGAAAAAGGCGTTCGATCTAACAGCGCCTTATAGGAAAATAAAAAATTTTGTTATTTAATTTCGGTTCATTTATTAAGAATATCTTACTTATAATCATATCTTTAAGTTTCAATTCTCGAAATGCGAATTTTCCTCTTCCAGCCCAATTAAACTTCTGGGCTAAACTGTCCTTCATGACGGTGGACAATATTCTCCTGGTGGCGTCAGAAACACTCTTACCACCAAGCCCCCCCCCCAGATATGATAACTAAAGTTCGCAACATTAATGGAATTGACCTTTGATATTAATACTTTAAAATCAATTTTTACCGAAGTTAGCTGGTTATTTTTGTCTTTCAAAAAATCTTCTGAATCCAACGGCAAATTCAGATCATCTACATCAAGTTTAGAGTTATGAGGATCCTTTTCAGCCATCATTCTATTGACCATTCTTTGTGTTACTTCCATTGTTGCTTTAATACTTTCTAGTTGATGAAGCATCACATTTTGAACGGACTTTACGCTTTCAAACTCAAGTAGAAACTTATTTTGAGTATTTTTGAGCTCATTCAGAAACAGTGTTTGAACTGAAAAGAACGAAAACATTTACATTCACTGACATTTTTAGAATTATATTGATTATTTTTACAGCTTGCAACATTTAGCGAATCATTAGCAGGCATGGTCATGTTGGATGACTTTGGAGCTTGTAAAATTGTGTTAGTAAATGTTGCAGATGATTCATTCTCACAATTTCTAATTTCAAAAGAATCTAAATGTTTTAAAATGTAACAGATTTAAATTATAAACAAATATCGAAAGGAACAGAAAGAACAAAGCTTTAAATGAAAGTAAATAACATTTAACGGTCAATATTTCTCACAATTTTAGGTAATGTTTAGATCCTAAAATCTACAGCCCTATCACCGATATGACAAAAAATAATACACACTTGATTGACTATCAGATGTATTCCAGTTAATGGAAAAACTTGGAGGTATCGGCAGCACTGGCGTTTTCTTGACATTCTTTTCTAAAAGGTAAACAAAATTAGAATATGTAGTTTCAAACACTAGCAATCTTACCTATATCGTCTCCAGATTTCTCACTGGTGTCACTATCAAACTATTCAAATTGGTAAAGCGGTGAAACGCGTTTTCTTTTCTTACTGCTGCTTTGTCCACCTGAAAGATCTGCATTTTCAGTCTCGGTAATTTCTCCAATATCCGACGTCATTTCACATTGTTTAACTTTAGATTTCGCAGTTTGAAAGCAATCTCAATAAAGCAAACTTCAACTTAAAAAAAGTTCTTGCAATATAATGTTCTTTAATTACCAGTTCTAAAAAATATTCTAGTAACTTCATACGTTTTTCAAGTGTCGTTTGGAAGCTCAGAGTTATTCAGGGATTTAATTATTCTTGAATCAGTCCGATAAGATGGCCAAGCGCAAGTTTTTTTACTTGGGTGATACCACAATTTATTTATAATTCCGCATTCTTTAATACCCGATTTTCCTAGCTCTCCAAATTCTACAACCGTGTACATATTGTACTCTTGTTTGGCTACAATGAACAATAATATATTAGCTTACTATACACTCCAGCTTCCGTATTAAAGTATAAAGAGCATATTATCCATTTATTATTAAGCCTTATTTCAGTTTTTATTCGAGATTGTCTCATTGAAATGCCAAGAAAAAATGGGTTCTCAATACAAACATAACATTTTTAAACGTTATGTAAAAGTGGCACAACTACTCCAGAAGATATCGATTCGGTCATAAAGTAACATTTTTTATCAATTAATTTACTTGGCCATGCTTCAAGGGTCGAAAAATTGGATACTTTAAAAATACCTAACTTAGACGATGGGCACGGGTAATCGTAAGCATTATCAAGGAGTAAAAATTTGTTCCCTAGAACGAATATTTCTGATTTTACTTTAACAATATTCTTAACTATAATTATGTCCGAATTTTTAAGCTTGAAGCAATTGTCGCCTGGTCTGTTAGTTAGAACCCAGCTTTGGTGAATTATTTTTCTATACTGTTTTCCTTCAATGTTATCTAGCATTGGACCATCGTTGTGTTCATTTTTTACCAAAATATTAGTTGGACAATTTTTATGCTGTTTTTCATATTGGCCATGTTCCGCAAGACGTTTTACAACTTGTTGCAGTGGTTTATTTGGGCTGCGGATTAAACTTTTCACTTTGCCAAGATACGACTCAAATGGAAAAGCGCTAAAATTGTCCACTCCACCAAATCTTCTAACATGACCGGCCTAATGAATTAAATTGTGAATATTATAAACATATATACCCTTTCCATATATTTCTTTAGCACTTTCTACAAACATTTTTAGCAGGCTTTCTGCATAGTTAATACTGCTTTCTGAGGGCGTTTTTTCACTTAAAATATATATGGCACAATGAAACAACTGAAAATGAGCCACTAAATAATCTGGTAAGAGTCCCTTGAAAACAAAAAAACCTGTGTATAGTAAGAACTGTCTAAATTCAGTTGCTTTCCATCGGTCAACATCTGTCAAACTACGAGGCTTTCTCGAGAATTCAACTGGGGTGTGCTTAGAAATTTCCAGTAGCTTCAGTAAGATATTATTTAACACTGTCCTTTTTTGTTTAACCTTGCTTTTCGGTGCACTGAGATTGTTAATTATTCTTCTAACAGAACCCAAACAAACTAAATGCATTTAATCCAATGGCAAATCTAAAATTATGTCAATTGGAATGTCAACAAAAGGGGTGTTTATATCTAAATGGTGTTCGCTCTGTGATTTACTTCTAAAACTCTCATTAGTTCTTAATGGAGCATTTATCTCGTCAAAAATAACTTTATCCACGAAACTTCCTTTCTGTTTGCAATTATCACAACCATAATAGCCGCTATGTGATTTAACGCTCTTTAAATATGACTTGGCTGGAGCGTCGCATATAAATGGGCCAAGTTCAATTTTGTAGATTCTACCTTTAAAAGTTATTCCTTCGAATGAGATTGAAAGTGCCTCAGTGACAAACTTTCTTAGATAAGAATCTAATATTTTTGGCTTTCCAGTACCGTAAAACAAACCAATAGTAAATGGTTCACTGACAGACGTCACAAGGCAACGGGCTAATATGGGCCAAAATTGAAAATTTGTACTTTTGTGCAAGGGAATTCCGTCTATATTGAATGATATTTTGAGAACTGTACTTTCACATAAATCACTTGACATTAATTGTCGTGTAATCCCCTCCGTCAATCCAATATGATAGTAAACGCCATTGTCTAATGAATCTACAGCTAAAGCTTTTGAAATCTGACACTCAAGCAAAGTTCGAGAATCCAACGGTAAGCAGCTATGATAAGGTTTTAAAATTCTCAGAAGACCATTAAGAGCCTCGTGACTTATTTTAAATTTTAAACACCACTGTTTGATTTCTTCACGTCAATCATTCGACTCTTCCTCTTCATCAGAACTCGACACTGAATTATTGTCAGAGAAATTCACGCTATTATTTTCCGAATAACTCTCGCTATTATGTTCGCCAGAATTTAAAGCCTTGTCGCTTTTCCTATTTAAAACATCAGCTGGAACCGAAATTTCTGGTACACGAAGCCTTTGAAACTGAATTTCATCCGATAAATTTAAATCCGCACTCAATACTTTTGCTGCTTGAACACCGTGGAAATGTTGCTTAACTGCCGCGTTGATATTGCGAATTTTTTGACGTTTTGAGACTTTGTACATTTTCGTAGGTTAACTAAGACTGCAGGTTAAACGGCACATAATTTTCCATACACCTTAGCACTCTAACATCGGTTCTAGTTTTTTCCGGAAATAGCGCAGAAAATGGCCTAGCTTTGGGAAAGGAACAGGCGATATTATGAAGCCTGTTGTCTTCCTCCACTTGCTAAAGAGAGACGGGGGAAAAGCAGAAGTGAAAGGCATATCTCCCTTGATCTCGCGTCTGTGTGCGCCCCTAGTGGATAGTACATAATAGTGTCGCATATTAACCATACTAAAGGGGCGTTAACAATCCACCAAAGTCCTTACTGTTTCAACCTTTGAAGTTTTGTCTGTCTTTGGATAAATATACCGGATGTTCCGTTTTAAGACAATAAGGTCACAAAAATCATTATCTTACCCCCGACACGTATGCTATAAAATTTAGGTGACCGGTGACTACGTTTTGGCCATTTGGAAAGGCTTATTAATTTTTCATGAAGAATCCATCTTATTTCCTATCGCGGGAAGTTAGGCTTATCTCGGATATCGAGGAGGGAAGTAAGGGAAAGAAATTAGTCTCTTGTCTGCTACAGTTCGTTGTTTTGCCTTTGTAGCAGACGACAGACGAATTTCTCCCAGTTAGTAGTTACTCCCCTCGACCAGTCTGGGAAATAAGGATATTTCTCAAACTAGTTCTTTGCACCAGTGTGTGAAATAATAAACGGGTCCTGAGGACCAGTAACCCCCACTTCTAGAATTAAAAAACTAGTCCAAGCAACTAATAAACTGGTTTTGGACCAGAGGAAGTGTGCTATTTCCCACACTGCCCTCGACGAAGTAACGAATTTCGAGATAAGCTTAACTTCCGGCGATATGGATTTTAATGTAAAATAGAGACGAAGGAAAAATGACGTTTCTTGTTACTACCGTACTATTCTGAATAATTAACCTGATTAAGACCTTATTTTTAAGTAGATTTTTATCACATTTAAAGTGCTTTACAGTGTATTTTATAGTCTTACCTGCGATATATTGATAAGTTGAAATCTTTAGTGGTGATTGAATAAGTAGAAAAACGTAAAAAAGAAGTTTTCTAACGTAGCTCCTACGTTGCTGTTGAACAAAATCGCTTAAAACTAAACATCTCCCACGAGGTACGGCCCTAACACGCGACTTAAACGCATGGGCTATATTTAAAGATGAATAAAGAAAGAATCCACAACGGGAGGGGCTCGGGATCGCTTCGAATCGGCCCGTAAACGATATGGAGTATTAACTCTAGATTCGTGTAAAGTGTGGAAAAAAACCACATGAAGACCTTGGTAGGCTAAAAGCTTAGCCTAGGCCTATTCTTTTCTAGAGTTTTATGCCAATTCATAGTTGAAATTAGGTCGTTTTACATAGGCATTTCCATGGAGTAATATTACTGGGTGAGAGGGCACGTTTCCTTTTAAATGATTTACATTATAGCTAGGTCTCCTACAATATTGCTCCATTGTGGAATAGTATTAGCGGACAGTGGTAAAAAGTAAGCACGAAAACAAAACGTAAATAAAAAACGACCATACTCCAATTTCCAATAAAAAGAGTAAAATTGTCCAAGTACTTATTTATCATAGCATTACTATGCGGTCCTAAAAAAACAACGATAGATTAAAAAATTTTATGACGTCTGATAATATGATGGATGAAATATCAACCATGCAGACACGTACAGTATTAACGCAAAACAAACGGTCAATTTTAAACCATATTCACACGCGTTGTACACCTAACATATATACCTGAAATAAACGCTTTAATTATGACTTTGTATAAACGTGTTAAGAACGTTGCGAAAACGTACGGTAATAACGCAAAACAAACGGTATATTTCACACCATTTTTACACGCGTTGTACACCTGTCATATATACTTGAAATAAATGATTTAATTATGAATTTGTATAAACGTGTTAAGAACGTTGCGAAAACGTACGGTAATAACGCAAGAGAGTAAGTCTGGCCTTATAACACCAAAAATTTTACCCCCCTTCCTTCTCCCCTTTCAGGGGGGAGGGGTAAAATAACATGTTGAGACTTGTCTGGATAAGGCCTTCGGGGCAAACACCTGGAAACAATTAAATATTTCGTGGTAGGAAGAGTCACCGACTAACAAAGCAATAAATCCGAAAATAGATTCCATTCATAACAATACAACTGATTCGACCATACCCCTAAACCCATTAAGACACGTCTTTATAGTAAAAATAAAAACGGATGGGGATAAATTCTTTTGTTCAATTTCTGTCCCTTTTTATGGCCATAGACCAGTCTGAACGATGTAACGTATAAATATAACGTATAAATAAAAAGCCGATGGAATGTCTTAACACGTTTGTGTGAGTCATAAATCGCTCAGATTCCATTGATAACAATACAACTGGTTTAGCCACGCCCCCTTTTAAGGTCCTATTGGGGTGGGCAATAAAGGACAATAAAAAAAGAAAAGCATCAGTCAATATACCCTTAGGCTAATTATCAACCCCGCACTCAAGAAAATCACGCAATAAAGATCATTCAGTCCTCAGCTTTTAAACCGTAAAGACCTGCCGTAAGAATGCCCACCAAAGTAGGAGGTCGTGTTTTAGATTACCGCGTGAACGCCCGTGTTAGACTTGGGGCTGAATGCTCTGCTGTTTTCGGGGCAAATGGATTCGAGCCAAGTCTTCTTTTGACAAAGAAGGACGGGACTATTCTCACCATCTCGGAAGACGTTTTGAAGGAATTTATGGAGGAGTGGACGGAGATCTATTCATCTATAGAAACTGGCGACTGGGGTAATTATCGTTACTTGAACTTGAAAATAAAAATAACCGTTATGGAGTGGAGCATAGTGTTCGACGATGGCAGCGTATTCACTCTAACAAAGGCCGAGACAGGGAAACTGAACGAGAAATTTAGTTTTATGAGATTTCACTTCAAGCTTTTAAACGATCAAGCCGAAGTTATTAAATGCATGTACGAAGCTATTGTAAACCGCATGAATGATATATATCAAAAATATTATGTAAGTCGCGGTACTATGTCTCACAATGATTACGACCGTGTAAAAAATTTCCTAGCGGCGTGTATATTTCCTTCGAGCATTTTCGAAGATTTTTGTAACTTGGTTCGTGACAAAAACTTGACGCGTAAACTACAATTATATAATTTATTCTACATTTGCTTAAATAACGACGCGTACATTCGCGAATTAATTGGAATTGATTGTGTTCATTAAACGTTTTTGACTAAAATTCTGATTCACAATTATAATAAGCCTAGAATAACCTAGCATAAGCCTATCTTTCAGGATCTACAATACCATAAGCCTAGCATAAGCCTATCCCTACAAGAACCAGCCACGTGACGTCATAAAAAATTTGCCATGACGTCATACCAATACACTTAAAATAAATTCAAATTTCCCTCCAACACCATCACGTGACGTCATCAATTTCCTCCCATCCAAACACCACGTGACATCATCAATTCCCCCCCCCCAACCCATGGGGTGGCTTTATAACACCAAAAATTTTACCCCTCCCCCCTGAAAGGGGGAAGGAAGGGGGGTAAAATTTTTGGTGTTATAAGGCCACCCTTACTCTCGTCGAATACTATATTCCCCTCCATAACGGTTATTTTTATTTTCAAGTTCAAGTAACGATAATTACCCCAGTCGCCAGTTTCCATAGCTGAATATATCTCCGTCCACTCCTCCATAAATTCCGTCAATACGTCTTCCGAGATTGCGAGAATAGTCCCGTCCTTCTTTGTCTAAAGTAAGCTTGGCTCGTAACCATTGACCCCAAACACCGCCGAGCATTCAGCCCCAAGTCTAACACGGGCGTTCACGCGGTAATCTCTGATCTTGGTGGGCATTCTTACGGCAGGTCTTTACGGCTTAAAAGCCGAGGACTGATGATCTTTATTGCGAGATTTTCTTGAGAGTGCGGGGTTGATAATTAGCCTGAGGGTATATTGACTGGTGCTTTACTTTTTTTATTGTCCTTCATTGGCTACATACAAGGTGGTTTAGGACCTTAAAAGGGGGCGTGGCTAAACCAGTTGTATTGTTATCAATGGAATCTGAGCGATTTATGACTCACACAAACGTGTTAAGACATTCCATCGGCTTTTTATTTATACGTAATATTTATACGTAACATCGTTCAGACTGGTCTATGGCCATAAAAAGGGACAGAACTTGAACAAAAGAATTTATCCCCATCCGTTTTTATTTTTACTATAAAGACGTGTCTTAATGGGTTTAGGGGTATGGTCGAATCAGTTGTATTGTTATGAATGGAATCTATTTTCGGATTTATTGCTTTGTTAGTCGGTGACTCTTCCTACCACGAAACATTTAATTGTTTCCAGGTGATTGCCCCGAAGGCCTTATCCAGAAAAGTCTCAACATGTTATGTCTTTGTTGCGTTACCCGAAATTAAAGTAATATTTTTAAAATACCAAAATGCAAATTCAACTAGAAATACAGTTACGAGGATGAAAGTAACGGCCACTATTTTCCCTGTCTTTGAAAGAGCTTCGCGAATTAACGTCTGCTTAGTAACAGCATCCATTACAATCTAACCTTTCATCCCCTTATTTGGGATATAAATAGCGGCTGATTTGGTCCGGACCTCATTTGATTGTTAGACACCGCCAGGATAAGATGAATTGAGAAATTACCCGTCTAGAAACGTTTGGTGCATTTGCGAGTACGTTTGTAAAACCGTCAGAACTAGCCCGTCAGGGGTTTTACTATTTAAGTTCGGGGACCGACGCTGTTAAACGCCATTTTTGTGACTTAACGCTACGAGGATGGGAACCTAACGATAATGTTTTCGAGGAGCATCAGAAATTCAAGGCAGACTGTCCATTACTTCAAGGATTACCAACAAATAACATGCCTATATTCATCCAAAATCCATTGACTAAAGACATGCCACCAAACAGAAAGTACAGAGATGTCCCTCAAGAAGAGTGGGAGAAAGAAAGGGTCATTCCGCCAACCCAACCCATACCAACAACACTTACTCCGAATGACGATATTGTACTAAGAATTAAACGCGTTAATCTCGAGAAAGCTATAATTGAAATGTTTATTCAAGAACTTTTGCGACATGAAAGTTAGATCCTATTATTGTAATATATTCCATACCTTATTACGTTTCTAAATTATAAAAAGTTTTAGAACCAGTCAAAAAACTTGAAATGTAACTTGAAATAAATATAATTTTTTCCTTAATTTGTTCTTTGTAATACTATTATACCTACTACAGTCTTGACAAAACCTTTTCAGTGGTGATAGTGTAGGATGTTACTTAGCTTTTCTCAACACATTTCGTGTTAAAAGTAAAACGTTTTTGAACATTTACATTGCATTGTACCCACACGAAACGCGTCATTTAAAATTCCTAAAATCCCATAGGAATATATGGGGAATTGAATAATCCATTGGAACGAAAACAGTCATATACATTACATTTTAACAACACGAAACGCGTCATTTGAAAAAACATTTCAAATGTTTAAAGCGTTGAAATAAATTCTAACTAAATTTATCAAAATCATTCCTATTTTCAATTTGGTTCCTCAGAACGATTTATGGCTTTTGGGATGGGGTAAAAGACCTCGGGTCCCTGAGAAAGGTGGGATTTTATTTTTCTTTAATTGAAACACCCCACAAGTTGGTTTATGACCTTGAAAAGGGGGGGCTGAACTTGAACAAAAGCATCTATTCCCTTTGTCCTTTTGGGGCATTCCAAGACTTCTATGGCCATAAAAGAGGGCTGAACTTGAACAAGAGAGTTTATTTTGTCAATTCTTTAGTTGGACCACCCACAAGGTAATTTAGGACCTTAAAAGGGGGCGTGGTCGAAACAGTTGTATTGTTATCAATGGAATTTATATTTAGAGTGTTTTATGACTACCCCAAACGTGTTAAGACATGTTTATGACATTAAGGGGGATCTATTTTTTTCTAATTGTATCACGAAAGTATAAAAGAGCGGATCACTCTAGGCTACTCATCAGTTTAGTTCTGACCGCTGTCGATGCAAGCCAAGAAATCTTCTGCTCCCAAACAAAACTTGTGAGTTTTTCAGTGCCGATATCTTAGTGCTTTAGTATTTTTAACTTAGTTTTTACAAGTGTTTTCAATTTAACTTAGATTTTTTACAAGTGTTTTAGTAGTTTTCACAAGTGTTTTCAATTTAACTTAGATTTTTTACAAGTGTTTTAGTATTTTTTATAAGTATTTTCAATTTTTTATATTTTTTACAAGTGTTTTAGTATTTTCAATTTTTTATAAGTAATTTCAGTTTTTTATAAGTATTTTCAATTTTTATAAATACTTTCATTTTAACTTAGTATTTGACTTTTATAAGTACATTACTGTTTTAGTATTTTAGTATATTTTTGTGTTTTAGTATTATTATTTAGGCCTATTCAGATTTATTATTAGTATTTTGTGGTATTTGTATTTTTAAATTATCGCAAAGGCCAACTCTAATGTAGAAATTGAACTCCCAATTGAAGTTGATAGTTTTTTAGTCGACTTTCCAGACTCGTTAGAAATAGCCTTTTTAAATGCCGATGACACGTTTAGTAGTAGGGACTATACAAATACGCATGGATCCAAGATGGCCGCCACCCCAAGATGGCCACCAGACCATCATCTACCAAACTCAAACCAAACTTTTCAGACAAGTCTGGACTAGCCCGAGCTCCTGCCTGTTAGTTTCAACCCCCCCATGACATCATCTTCTTAACTTAGACCAAAACTAAAACTATAGTCAAGCTTGACGTCATCCCTGGCTTGCTAACATTGGGTGTTACCCTTTAACCACTCCAGCTTTTCTCTCTGTAAGCCTAAAGTTAATAAAAACACAGATTTTAAGACATCAAATATTTACTTTTACAGATATGCGTAATAAATAAATACAAAATATAAAGTACAAAATAATCAACAACCAGCAAGGATAAACAAACATGTTTTAACGAAGTCATTTTTCACATTGACCCCGTATCGTTATTTGACTCGGAAGTGCAATCGGCGGAGGGCCGTTTGGGTTTATTTTCTAATTGTTTTCTGCTTCGCCGCTCGATTTCGTAAAGAGTTAACAAAATGTTGACTATTAACCCGTAAACAAAAAAGAAAATGAGGCACAGCATATTGAGTCTGTTACGATAGTAAATGATATTTAAAATAGGTAGTACGTGATATATATGTAACATACTAGCGAGGTAAGCGACAGTTTTAATTGGTTCCTACTGGTTTAGTAGGCGGAGCGTAAGTAAAGAGATAATTTCATTGGATAGGTTAATTAAGGTAAGGCTAGAAAATAAGCCTATAATTATAAGTCTGTAAAGGATAACAAATATACGAATAAAGATTTTTAATAACATATGATATATACAATAAAACACAGAATAACAAATATTTATAAAAAAAAACCCACCACCATTAAAAAAGACTAAACACCGGTCGAGCCAAACCCCCCACTGCCGCGTGATGTAGGGGTCAAACTCTAGAAACAACATAAAAATGTGTTACATGTTGAAACCTAAATCAAAAAACTTTAAAATATTTACCGCCGCTTCCACAGGTCTTAGCAATATAACCGGGGTAACTATCAATTGGGCGACTCTATCGCCACGCCGAACAGTGTAGGGGGTCCCCCCGACATTGGCAATGACCACTTTTAGGGGTCCCCGATAGTCGGCGTCTATTATTGTTAAGAAATATTATACTTTTGGGGCATTATAAAATAACTAATAAACATACCTATCGTCCCCTCGGCAACAAACAGCCCTTGGGCCGTCAAGCTGCTACGGCCGACAATGCGACCGTAGCTATCCGCTGGCAGCATAACGCCTAACCCAGTCGACAAGATTTTGATACCGTGCGGTTCGAGCATAGTATCAACTGGACAATATAAGTCCAGTCCGGCCGACTGGGGAGTGGCACGACGAGGAGTAAGCGCTGCCGGATGGATTTTAATAAACGACAGGGCGGGCAATCGAGTAGTGCTGGAGAAAGACATCTTTGTAAAAGAGTGCTTAAGGTACAGAAGTTAAACAACTGATAACTTTCACGTTGAAACACGGGGCTTATATAGTAAATTATGGAGGTTAAATCTAATAGTGTCTAGCTTTCAAGATTCTTAAAAAACTATTTTTCGATAAATAGCAAAAAGGTAATTAGGTATATATTCATAAATTTAGAAATCTCTCCGAGGACCAAGTTTTTTCTATATGCAAAACTTGTCTAGCCACGATTTAAATAATTCAAATATGATCGTGTTATATAAAAAAATTTATGGGCGAAGGTTAAAAAGGAGTTACCTTGGTAGAAGCCCGAGGGGGCAGGTTTTTTATTGGTATGCAAAGTTTGTTTGGGCCTGTCTGGGCATAATTTGAATAATATAATTTGAATAATCTGCATGAGATCGCCTTATAGAAAAATTTTTTGATGAAGGTTAAAAGTAATTATTTTGGGAGGAAACGAAATTATTTTTTAACATGATTTAAATCTAAATAAACGTATATTAATATTAAACTATAGAGGTATTTTTTATATGTGTATTTATTCTAATATCCTTCATAATCTCTATTATCAACTCATCAATAAAAAATACAGTTAAGGTTAAATTAAAAAATCGCTTGTCGGTACATAATTATATTTTTTAAACACTTAATAAAAGTAAAATAAGGTTGTCTTATAAAAACCATGCCTGGGCCTGTATTCTAAAAAAAAATGGCCCTGAGATTTTGGGTATAAAAGCTCGAGCATGGGCATAGGGTTTTCACAATCAATCCAGCCATGAGTAGCAAATATCTCCAAGAATCACAGTCTATGTTTGACTCTCCACCGTCTTCTCCTGGGGATCGAGCCGGAACCAGCAGCGGTAAGCGCACCATAAATCAATTTTTGAAGCCCGACCCTGTCGAGGTGTTAATCGACTCGGACGACGAGACGTTCGTCCAAGACGTACTACAAAAACACGTCGTTGGCATTCACGGAATTGAAGGGTCTTACCGGCTGAGGAGCGACGGTCAATACTTCGAGACAAAAGTCCCCCCGCGAAAAGGGGACTATTTTGTAGACATAAGTGTCTACAAATATAAAGATATAAAGGACTCCCAAGCCGACAAGCTTTGGGAGTGCAGCCACAAGAGGCTGAAGCGAGTCGTTAACGGGAAAGATAAGGACGCGGTCAAACTCCTCAACGCCTTCCACCGGTTGGTGGAGGACATAAAGGGTGACGCTCAGGCCACGCAGCAGCCGCCAAGCAAAGTAAGTATCTTATTAACAATAAATTTACAAACCAAAATTTTGTTCCAATTTTTTTTATTTCTGATAGAAATTTAAAAAATGAGTTCGAGCAGCAGCAGCGGCAGCGACTCGGAGGGTAGTGAGGGAGAAGAACACGCACAGGTAAACCGGTACTACACAATTGAGCGGCAGATTGACAAAACGAGTCGCAAGTGGCATAGTAAACAAATCGATTTGCGTATAGCTTTTAAAAATTTGGATGACATTCCAACGCGAGATTTTTTTCGAATTTTTCGAAAAATTCTCGACGAAGTTATACGCAAATTAGTAACCGAGAACCCCGGGTATAATCGAGTTCGATTTGTTTTAAACTCCCCCGGATTGACGACCCCTGTAAATATTAAATTTATAAAAATTGACAAATTCACCAGTAAGCGAATTATGCGCACCATCTATAGAGTGACGCAATCTAGTCGGTAATTTGTCTTTAATGGTGAAGATTTTCAGTTTGACATAATTTTTTTAAACCTCGGTGCAAATATAGGAGTTTATTATAAGTCCATTAAAAATAGAACTTTGGTTAATTTGGATTATTTTGTTAAACAAAATAACCAATTTATTTTTATGGAAAACAATGATAACCTCTGTTTTGCTCGGAGTTTAGTTCTGGGTAAAGAGTTGGCCGATCGCAATTTTTATCGACAAAATAAGCAAGGTCCGCCTTTTAACCGGAACAATTTTGACAAACTGAGACGCAATAGTGACCTTCAAGGTAACATTGCGAAAATCTTGCACCGAAAAGCCGGCGTCCCCGAAGGTTTCGTTACTCTAGAAGATATTCAAAAATTTCAAAATTATTTAGCTCCCCATTATCGGATCGTAATAATTGATGCTGCGAATAATTTTACCATATTTTTCAAAGGACCCCAAGCTCCTAAATTTATCTATCTCTTAAAAATTGGTGACCATATCCACCCTGCGAAAACTTGGCACGGCATGATGGGGGGTGTTATCTCTTGCGATTTATGCTTAAAATTTTTTTACAAATACGAATTGTTAAAAGAGCATAAATGCCCCGAGGATACAAAACCCTATATATGTTTTCGATGCCAAGGAGAAGCTTTTCATTTAACTAACGAGGATGTTTTAAAACGTTGCGACGAATGCCACCGCTATTTCTTCCCCGGCCCCTGCTACGAAACTCATTTACTTAATGGCACCTGCGCGAGTCAAAAACGATGTTTAGAATGTGGGCGACTGATGGGTGACGATCACGACTGCAATCCCGAATGCTCTCAATGTAAAATAGTTCATCCGCCAGGTGAGCATTTTGTTATGCCTTTGGAAACCAAAATGAAAGCCTCGCGGTTTATTTATTACGACATTGAGACTATTCTGAGAAATAATATCCATGTCCCCATTTTACTAGTTTGCGACGTAGAGACTGAAGCTGGCTTTGAAACCAAAAATTTTTACGGCGCCAATTGCGTCGAGCAATTTTTAAATTACTTATTTAGCGTAGAGCAGGTAGTTTTGACTGGACAGAAGCGTAAAACGTACCAACCGCGCTTTACTAACACTCAAGTCGTAGCTCATTACGCGAAAGCTTTTGATAACTTCTTAATTTTTAACGCTTTAGTTCATAGACACGTCACCCCTGCCGTTATTTTTGACGGCAGTAAAATTTTAATGATTCATCTTGAGGGACCTCAAATTAGATTCCTTGATAGCTTTAATTACATTAGTCAACCTTTGCGTAATTTCACCAGCATGTTTAGCCTCGGCGATGTGGCGAAAGGATTCTTTCCATTTGATTTTCATACCGAAGAAAATCTCAATTACATTGGCGTCATCCCTGAAGCTTCGTACTTTAACGTAGCTCAAATGAAGGCCAATGATTATCGAGATTTTCAAACTTGGTACGCGTCAATGGAAGGGTCTATTTACAACATCAAAGAGGAGCTTATTAAATATTGCATTCAAGACGTTCGAGTTTTAAGACAAGGCGTCGAAGCTTTTAGAAAAATTTACGTAGACCTAACCAAATTAGACCCTTTCTGCTTAAAAAATATCACTTTGGCGGGTGCTCTAACCACTATTTATCTTAACAATTACTATAAACCTTACAGCATGGGTATTGTTCCTTCTAACGGCTATAACGCAAAATTTAATCACAGTCAGATTAGCTTAAAATATCTTGCTTGGGTGGAGAAAACTGAAAATATAAAATTGCGCACTGCTTTAAGCTACGGGGGCGAGTATCGCGTGGGTCGCTATTTAGTGGATGGTTATAGCGAAACTCCTACCAAAATATACGATTTCCACGGTTGCTACTTTCACGGATGTCCATGCCAAAAACTTAATGCCTACAATACCCAACTTAAAGCCAGCAACAGATTTCTGTACGAGCGGACTCTAGATAGAGAGCTGTTTATTAAAGAGAAGATGGTCGGGTATGAATATACCTCCATCTTTGAGTGTCAATTTGCTAAGCTTTTAAAAGAAAACGCCGAAGCAAAGGCTTTCTGCAAAAGTTTAACTTTTCGACCTCAAATATCAGCCCGTAGCGCTCTCTATGGGGGACGAACGGAAAATTTTGTTCTTAACTGCCACGTGCAAGGTGAGGAGAAAATTTTCTACAAGGATACTATTTCTTTGTATCCGAAAGTTTGTCGCGATTGTCCGTACCCTAGCGGCCACCCCAGAATCTATAACAGATTTTGACAAATCGCCAGGGTGGTATTTTGGCGTTATGAGTTGTCGTCTGCTGGCCCCTCAAGATCTCCACATCCCCTTAATTCCCTTTCGCAGCGGTGGTAAATTAGCCTACGCCCTCTGTCGCACGTGTCTAGAATTGCGAGCGGAAATCTGCGATCACACTGTCAACGAACGGGCTTTCGAATCAGTCTGGCCAACGGTAGAAGTCTATGCCGCTATGGAGCATGGTTATAAACTACTCGATATATTCGAAGTGTACCATTATCCAAAAACGGAATATTTCTTCGCGCAGTACATGACTGATTTTATCGCCCTAAAAGTGAAGAATTCCGGATTTCCCGCTCACGCGCAAACGCCTCTGCAAAAAGAGGCGTATATCGCCGATATAAACAAGAATGAAAAGCTCTCGCTGACGGTGGCGGATATTCAATCAAATCCTTCCCTGCGTAATATCGCTAAAATTAATTTATATTCTCTTTGGGGTCGCATGGCGTTGAATACGGGTAAGATTCGCAGCATTTTTATCAACAATTATTACGAATTGATACGATACGCGATCGATTACACTCTGGAATTAGTCGACTTACGGCCAGTTACGGAGTCGATCGCTCTCTTATCGTACAAAGCCAAAAGCGATTACGTTTCGGACTACAAACTGGGGTCGGCCATTGTGGGTAGCTTCGTCTCGTGCTACGGGCGACTCGAATTGAACAAGATGCTGCTTCAATTAGACCGCGCAGCCTTGTATTGTGACACCGACTCCATAATCTACCGCCATCTACCGGGAAAGTTTGACATTCCAACTGGCAATCATATTGGTTGCTGGGCGGACGAACTCGGCGGTGATTATATAACTTCCTTTTGTAGTACCGGTGCCAAAAGTTACTCGTTTCGCACTAGCAAAGGAAAAGAAGTCAAGAAAATTAAAGGGTTGACGTTAAATCGAGAAAATCTTGAAAAACTTGACTTTGAAACCATAGAAAGTGTAGCGATGAATCCGGAAAAGGAAGTTACAGTCAATGTCCCTTTTAATTTTAAACGGGATAAATACAAGCTGCAGCTAGAGGCCGTTAAAATCACCAAAAGATTTCGCCAAACCTCGAATAAGAGATTGGTGAACGCCGATTTGACAACCAGTCGACCCTACGGTTTCAAAGAGGCAACACCCGCTTCAACATCTCTTTCGCATGAATTACGAGGCTAGGCGAAGACATACTTTTGAGGGCTTGTGGGAATCTTGCGTTCCTATCGAAGCCCTGGCCAAAGACGGTTTCTATCTTGCAGATGTAGAAACACTGACGACGCGCTGCGCCTTTTGCGGCATCGCCTTGTACCAGTGGCGTTGCACGGACCATCCATCGAGGGAACATCGGAAGCACAGGCCATCGTGTCCGATGGTTTCCAAAAAACCGTGCAACAACAAACCACTGCGTCAGGGGTTTCCCGAATTCCCGACCAGCGAGGGCGAGGATGTTTGCGAGCCTCTAATCCAAACATGCCCAGTCACCAACAAAGAGCGGTCGGGAAACGAAAAAGTGCGCGTGCGCATAAATCCGTCGTGTTTTCTTCTGTAGTGCGTGTGTACCAACCCTAGTAGCACTGCCGACGTAGGTCCTACATGGTCGGCTTTGTCTGTTACCGACGAGTTGGTAAAAAGTCACTAATAAGTCGGGAGAGTAATGGTTTGAAAGTCGAAATGTCCGCCTGGAGGGACGACGGCCGCCAGTTTTCCTACTGTTTTGAGGCTACTATAAAACGACTGTTGGCCGTCTATATGTCGGCGTCATTATGCCTACCTAAAACCGCGCTCAATCCGACGATTTCGCGGCTTTTTAGTATAGGAACGGTAAATCGTCGGTAAAGTGCTGGTAGAGTAAGGGTTTGAGAGTCGAAATGTCCGCCCGGCGGTACGACGGCCCGCCGGTTTTCCGACTGTTATGAGGCGACTATAAAACGACTGTTGGCCGTCTATATGTCGGCCTCATTATGCCTACCTAAAACCGCGCTCAATCCGACGATTTCGCGTCTTTTTACTATAGGAACGGTAAATCGTCGGTAAAGGGCTGGTAGAGTAAGGGTTTGAGAGTCGAAATGTCCGCCCGGTGGGACGACGGCCCACTGGTTTACACGACACGAATGAAATACGACTCTCATCCAACACGTTTGAGAGTCGACTTAACCGCCTGTCAGCAAGAGGTCCGACGCTTTTGCGATGATCAAACCTTAACTCGAGGCCCAACGGTTTTGCGACGATCAAGCCTTAACTCGAGGCTTCATTCGCTTATAGTAAAGGATACTGATACCTAGTATTGAAATTTCTTTATTACATTTTCAATGAAAATCGCTTTAGAATTTGTACTTTGAATATTTCAAGTAACATACAGGTTGAGCATCAATTATAACAATTTCAAATATTAAACAATGTATTCGATATTACACGACTAGTCGAATGGAAATATTAGCTGCCTAGCTAATTGGTTTTAACAAAAAGTAAAATTTTTCAGGGCGAGTATAATATTTTTATCAATTAAAGCATTTATTATTATTCATTGAACTTAATATCTTCGATGTGGCCAGTTGCTATCTATTAAATTACAAAAATCTTAATGAAAAATATACACTTACACATTTTTTTAAGAAAAAAGAAAACATACAATTCTAAAGGGTATTATTTCACACATTTTTCTCTTAAAATGTTTGAAACCGCATAAAAATTCTGTAACTAAAACATATTGAGATCTATTTTGGAATTCAGTATAATTTTCACAACCAAAATCTTTAAAATGCTTAATATATAAGGTTTTTGAACTCCAAGCGCCCCAAAACACTTGCTTCTGTTATATTAAAACAAAGAAACTGAAGGTATACGAAAACGTTTAAGTTTTGGTTTCACTTTATAGGGGTGTGGTTCCCAGCAGATGAGAAGCTAGGTAAAAAGCATAGGCTTATGCATAAAACTGAATCTAAGAGGTAGATAAATTGATAATTCAATAACAAAATTCACACCTTACGTGACAAACGAAGACGTTTCTAGATTATATAGTGTGACAAAGAACCTTAGCGATGAAATTAAAAGTTAGCAAGCCTAGAACTAATCATTTTCAACCACAAAAATATCCCTTATACATTCTAACGACCCAGCCGCGTCAGAGAACAGAGATACTGGAAAGGCTGACTTGCTTTCGCACTAGCAGCGCCCTCTTCGATAATGACGTGCATGGCGTTACCTTAGTTACGCCAATAGAACAGAGGCGTGCCACCTGACCCGAGAAATTACAGGAGGGAAATTTCAAACTAGAAAATCAGATGTGTTTTCTTGCTTTGCAGTTTTTTGTAACGTTATGTTTCTAGTGTTGCCAAAAATATAGTATTATCAACTTCTGCTTGTGGGTCGAAATATAGTATAAGTTAAATATATAACAAAAAAAATTTTGGAGGCATATGCGGAATAGTAAAAGTCAAAAAAACCGTCCCACGGAAAAAGAAGGCCCACCATTAATCAATTGGCAAAAAATGTGTTGGAAATTTCTAGACGGTAGGCAAGCCTACTTCAAACCACCACAGTTTCAACTGTCGGATAAATGTCGGTTACTAAACGGCCTAAGAATAACTTTGCTTTTAAATTTACTCTTCTTAAACGTCACAATACCGACTAGCGCGAGGGAGTCGGTAATCAATTGGCAAAAAGAAGTTGGAATTTTCTAGACGGTAGGCAAGCCTACTTTAAACCATCTCATTTCCAACTGTCAGATAGATGTCGGCATTGCCAACTAAAAGAAGTAGTCGGCTTCATGAGTCGGAAAAGTGTCGGAATAAGCATGGTACAGCCGACTGGACCGTAAACCGACTATTCGACCTTTAACCGACTGTTATGCGGAAGGCTTGTGCTACTGGGGAACTACCCTCCGAGTCTCGCGTGAACTTTGACCTCATCAACGACCAACGCTTTCGCCAAAGGATAACGGAATTTGAAAAAAAAATTTTAAAAACAATTAATTAATAGGGATTTTTTTTTGGGTAAAAGGTTTTGTGTATATATTTTTTTTTTCAATGCTGTTTAAATATGTAAGGGTTTTTTGGGGTTTTTGGGTTTATAGTGTTTTAATTTTTTTGATTATTAATGTTTTTTAAATATCTATGTTTTTAATATAAATAACCTGTGAACAATAATAAAATGTTTATTATTTAAAATGAATTCGACCGAGTCAGTCTCGCATTCTTTAAAGTTCCAAACACCCGCCCAGTTTCTAATCGTGGGGCCAACGCAAGCGGGGAAGAGTTTTCTTTTAAGTAACTTATTGCAAAATCATCAGCTTATGTTTGACCCACCGCATAAAAAGGTTATTTATTGCTACGCCGCCTGGCAGCCAAACTACGAAAAATTGAAACAATTGATTCCGGGAATTCAATTTATTCAAGGCTTGCCAACGGCGGATCCGGACTTTTGGGAAATGAATCGCGACTCCTACTTGATACTAGACGATTTAGCTAGTCAATTATTTAAACAAACTCATATTGCCGATTTAGTGTGCGTGACATCGCATCATTTAGGGTATACGGTTATTATTATTACTCAACAACTGTTTCCCAAGGGTAGCCAATCGCGGATAATTTCTCAAAACTCTTCCTATTTTATAATAATGAAAAATCCTCGAGATGTCGCCTCTATTAGATATTTAGCGCAACAAATAAGTCCAGATAACCCGAAGCGTATTACGGACGCGTACAGACTAGCCACTAAAGAACCCTATAGCTATTTGTTAATTGATTTAAAACAAGAAACTCCGGAAAATTTACGATTAAGGTCGCGTGTTTTACCTCACGAATCACCTATGTATGTCTATGTCGATTAAATTTAATTGTCATTTGAATAATGGCCCCACGCGTTAAACGTCGATCAGCAAAACGCTCCCGACTCGTCGTAGCGCATCCCTCAGCAAAGTTTGCCAAATTTGTCCCTTATTTACAGAGCTTGCGTCAAACTAGCTGTAAACAACGGCGAACCCTCTTAAACAATAGTAGCGCGCCTCAATTAAAGAGCATTCAGACAATTTGTAAGAATTTAATGGGCGGGGGTATTTTTTTGAGTAAAGACCGCAAGAAAAAGCTAGCAAAGTACAAGAAAATTATTAGACAACTCGGATCAAGTACCTTGTCGCAGAAAAGCAAAAAAAAAGCTGTTGTTGCAGCAATCAGGTGGTTTTCTTACGACGTTGCTTGCAGCAATTTTGCCTTCAATTGTCCAAGCCATAGCTGCTAAACTATGAAACAAATGGTGCTTGTGCCCGCTAGCGCAGTAACTTCAACAGCTGCCCAAGAACACTCGGCTTTGGACCGAGAGATTGAGGATATTTTAAAATCGCCATTGAATGCCTACGATAAATTATATAAATATTTAGACGCTTTTAAGAAATATTTAAGTATCGAGAAACAAATTCCTTTACCTAAATTTGAGGTCGTAACACAGGCAATGTCCAATGTCCCCACGCCGCCATTACCGGTCACCCCTAAAATGCCCCCGCGAAAAAAACAATTGTCATGGCCGAGCTATGCCACGTCATCACCGACAACAAGCGCGTCGGGCAGTTCTTTTACTACGCCTAAACGAACCGAGCCTCGGCAAAAGGTTTTTAAAAGCGAAACGGCTGTTGGGACACCAACACAAGAAGATTTTTACCAGCAATATGGGCTGACCTATGTTGGAGATATGGTGAAACGGCAAGCCGAAGTTCTTGCAAATCATTTGCAAAACACATTTTTTACGCCAAAAAGAGAGCTAGAAGAAGGAGCTGTCGGTTATGCAAATCGTGACGACGATTTTCAAGAAGAAATTGTCGATGAACAAGAGAATTTAGCGGAGGAAAACGGGGACAATTTAACGGACTTGGAAAACCTGTTTGAGACGGCCTCCGCTAAACAGAAGAACAAGAAAAAAAAGAAAAAACCTCGGAAAAAGAAAGACGAGCTTCAAAATCTCGGTCCAGTAGTTCCATCTAACGAACGAAGACCTCGACATCATAAATGGCGCGATATTGATTAATAAAATGTAATATTAAGACAAATAAAAAATTGTTTTATTGCGAACAATATCTGTGTACATGTTTTTTTAAATGTAAAGATAAATATAATAAGGCGACATAGTCGTTAAGTTTAAGATTCTGGTCATAGATGGCGTCTAATATCGTCTTTCTAGCCACGCCCTGACAGCGGAGTGCTAGGTACAGACTACAATGCAAACCGCACAGTTGAAAAAATGGATGTTGAATTTGTTGTTTATTGTAAACAACTCGTTTCCCCGTATCGTTTTAAATTAACTTTATAGTATCGCGGCGACTTTCCGTAAGTGCAAAACATTTCTACCGTGTCATTGTTAGAAAAGCACGCTATCCAATGTTCTCCAGCCTCTCCAGCAGCTTCGTTATTGAATATAAAGCAAAATTTGGGCCTTTTAGGATGTGCTGGGAGTCTGTTTACTGGGAAGCACCCTAAATAGTAGGGTCGCGTTCTTTTGTCGCAAGTTAAAAGAGCGTTTATTTGCGAAGTGTTCATAATTTATTCTTGACAAGGCCTGTCTCAGGTAACGAGACTTTTTGTAGTTCAGCGCCGTAGAAAACACCCAAAATTTGCTCCCCCTTTAAATCCGCTACGCGATAGACGGGTGGTGACCTGGGTATGACGTCAACAACGCGAAATATTTCGTCAGTAAACGTGCCTCCCGAGCTGGTTTTTCTAAATACTCTACTAGCTATAGAGAGACGCACGTAGTCGCCAACTTTAAGCCTCGGTGCGTATCGATTAATTCCGTTTGATTTCCCGTACAGTTTATTCCAAATGATTGATTCGTTATCTATATTAACATGAGCCGGTGCAATTCCAGTAGTTGAATGAACCCGTTCATTATAGGCTTCAGTAATTAAAGGTAAATATTTAACGTAATTTTTATTCCCCGTGGCTGTAATAACCCGGGCAATTTGTTCCTTAATTGTTCTAATAAAGCGTTCCGCTAGACTGGCCTTATGCTGACTCCGGGCAAAATGTATTTGCACATTGTTTCGTTTCAAGAAGGAAGCAAATTTGCGCGAACTAAATTCACCCCCGTAGTCGGTGTATATTTTTAAAGGGATTCTCTCTCGAAATATTTTTTTAAAAGCTTCGATAACCTCGCCAGATGTTTTGTTTCTAAGAGGTACTGTCCATCCGTAGCGGCTTAAGACGTCAATGACGCACAAAACATAGCGAACATTTTTATTAAAACGTTTTAATTTTGGTAGATCCAACAAATCAGCTTGAAAAACGTCATCGATAGTCGAGGCGTACACTTGATTGGTTTTGAATCGGAAACGTCGAAACCTATGCTTTGTGTAGGCGGGTTGTTTCTCGAGAAAGGCGACTAATTGGGCTTTTGGCACGTGCGGTAAGGCCTTTTGTAACCTCGCTAGCGACCCATAGGCGGCCGGATTAGCCACGTCGTAATAAATTTTTCTAATTTTAGCGTTCATGTCTTAACAAGTATAAATAACGACTAAATAGTTTCCCAATAAACAACTTTATTTAATACACGCAGAGGTATTTTATAAAAACAATATCAGTTAAACAAATACGATATATCAGTACATTTATCTTAATAGCCATAAATCAAGGCATTTTTTAAATCGGCAAAACTGTTGACAAAATAAGCGTAAATATCTTCTTGATCCTCGATCCATCCATGGTCGGTCTCAAATTGATGCAAAATTTTCTCACGATCCAGTTGAGGCAACGCTTCGTGCAAATTACGCTCGACTCGATCGCTGAAATTTGTGTCAAATTCCGAGCAGCTTTGAGAGTGGCATATTTGTTTTCGACACTCGACGTTGGCGCAAGTGGAAGTGACGTCAAACAAAGTGGTAGTGAGCTCGTTTAAAATTAATTCGCGCATACGACAGACAGCTATCCCTTTAGCCTTGAGAGCCTCGTCAATCAACGGTTTTAAATCGATCAATGTCTGCCATCCTGTTTTGTTCAGGCTGAATCCTTCGCTGGTGCTAAAGTTGAGGAAATAACGACTGCCACTGCCTCGTTCATAGTATCGAAGATCGATTAGACGTTCATCTTTCGAGTTGACGAAGCATTCCAGCTTGATGCGCTCTTTGACGGGCAACCAAATATGATAGCGAGGTATTTTTCCGTCAAAAAAGGACGTGAGTTCATTTTGAAACCGAAACAAAGCGTACCAGGCGTTAGGTTTTAATATAGTTTTTGTACGCGTATCCGATCTTTGAATTAATATTTTAGGTTCAATCGATTCAATGATGCAAATGTCGAGCTTTGGTGTGACGGTGTGTACTTGGTGCATCTTGGCTCGCGACTGATATTGTGTTTATAAAGTTTTAGTCTTTTATACATTGGGGTGATTATAAATAATTTCTCTGTTTTTAGATATTATTAATTGGTTGTTTGGAAATTCGGCCATGACAATGCACGTGACGTTTTCGGTTAGCGGCGAGCTAAATCTTAACGATAAGCGCAAGTTACCAGTCTGGGGCATGGAATTTAGACCTAACGAAGCGAGATGTTCTCTACTCAAATCAAAAACAACGACAAAAAAGCCTTTTTTATATAAATCGTAAGAAATAATATTTCCTCGGTCAAGACCTAATATCTCGAGCCCCTCGAATAAAGAATTGTAACATCTAACGTATTGATCGTCGGCAAAATTAGGCGTAAAGGGGATATCGGGATAATTTTGTGAATTTAAAGAGAATTGCATGAAATCGAGTTTGAAGTGTTGGAGATCCAGGGGGTTGGAAGTTGCTTCCCCTACAAATTTTTTATTAGTAACGAAAGCCACGACAGTTCGCGAGGGTAATTGCCCCGTAAACAAGCTGTCCCTAATAAAATCTTGCGTTCCGGTGGTTATTAAGAAATTTTTCATAACAATAGAGTTTACTTCGTAACGAGCGTTTATTCCCGAATTTAACATCTGAGCGTGAGCTAGCTGCAGCTCTGGATTAACTTCAATTTCGCGGGTAAACAAGGTGCATTCCGTTAAATCAATCTTATACTTTTTGCCCGTTTCATTGTGAATAATAGCAAAATCCGTGGAGCTTCGATGAAGTCTAATTCGCACCTCGATATTATCTAGTAAGAATTTGGGCGTTTTGAACATATCCAAAAATAATTCGCCAATTACATCGCACGTCTTTGATTGTGCCACGCGTTTAGCGCGACGACCAATACCATTATCTTCCTTGTTGATACTGGCGTCCGCTAAGGCCGTCGCCGGATCGATAATGGTATCCAAATAATATAACATAGAAGTTAACCAGGAATTGGCCGCCGTTTGTCCATAATTGAAAAGTATTTTAAAATAGGCCATATATGGGTACATATTATTAGGTTGCTGGACAGCGACGCCATTAAGAAATAATTCTACTTGACAAAATAGCGAGGCAATTATTAAATTTGTTACCGAGACTTTCTTTTCCGCATCTGGAACGGCCGTGCCGTCCTCGTGTAAAACGCGAAATTTTAATCTCAAAAGAGTTTTAGTCAAATCGTGATAATTGTTAGAGGGGGGAATGATAAATTCTATATATTTAGCATTAGTTAGGGGAGCAATTGGATAATGAGCAGTCGTTTTAGTCCCAACAATATTATTATTCACCACTGGCTTTTCAAATACTTCAAAGTCGGAAAGAACACTTTCGTAGGTCGACATGTTTAGTCTAGAAAATCGCGTTTAGTGCGTCGCTTAACACGTTTGCTCCGGCTTGTTTTAGCAGTCCTCTTTCGTTTTCGGCCCGTCCCGCTTTGAGTGTTGACGAACCGATCCACGCCTTTATGTAGTAGGGAATTTATAGATTGTTTGACATTTCGTTTAATCGATTCTCGAGGTGATATTCCGGGGTTTTGGGCATCGCTAATTACTCTACTAGTTAACCCAACAGCTTCGGACGCTAAAGTACTAATGGCCGGTCTAATAAAGGGTGTAATTTTGCGCAATAAAGAATTAAAGATGCCGCCGACACTAAAACGACCCCCCGATTGGAAAACGTTTGCGTGTAAAGCCGGACGGGACGATCCTCTTTGGAAATACAGAGTGTATCTATTAGGCACCATTGCTCCTGTTCTATTGACGTCGACGCCTAAAAAAACAGTTTAATATATACTTTGCCCAAATTAAACGGGATATTTTCCCCGTAATCGGATTTTAATTCAATTTCAATTTCTTGTATATCGCTGGTTGAAATTGGATAAAAGTCGATATTATTAAATATTTCCTGGTTCTCTTCGTCTAGCAGCGAAAAAGCCGGCATTTTTATGAAACGTAGCAGAGGGGCTTGACCACCACCCACTACTTGTTGACGGATAATATTGGTATAAACAAACATGGCATCGACGCCTCTCATGATATCAGCGGGGTACTCCGAAGTCTCGTTATTAAGATACCGATATAATTGATTGGTACTAAAGCCTAACAGCCTCCCGAGCCCTCTTCCGGGTGTTGTTTTGGGAAACAAAATTGAGACCGTATCGTTTAATTTTGAAACCGTCACGGTTCCGTCTACATTCTGCGTAAATTTTAGACTTTTCCTATGCGCCGGGGACATGGCTTCGCTCATAGCACTTAAAACATCGCTAATATGATAATAAACCCCGGGAGGAATCTCGCACGCGTAATTGTCAACTCGTTTGCCTTGAGGGTTATCCTGTTGATATCCGGGTAGGGACGGCTGGTCAGCCATATTTGGATCTTCTGGAAATCTATCAACATCGTATTCGCTAGTCCAAAAATTATTAGCCTCTGTCAGTGTCATTGATCTCAATCGGGGGTTCACCAACGCTACACCCGAGTGGCTATGTTGCAAAACTTCTCCCTCTTCGGGAATGTTAAATAACTTGGCCATCGGTCCAGCTACCGATACGCGAACACCTCGCTCTATTTCGAGACGCGTGTAGTATCTATCTTCTGGCGCCGTTTTGAGAATAAAGATTTTAAAATGACGGCGAGTCATAAATTGCTGAACTTCCAATAATTTGTTAATCACTTTCAAATGTAGCGAAAAGGGGATTACCGCACCGGTCGGGGTAAGATCACAGGTATATTCACGCGCCGGTGTTTTGATTTTCGTTGTCTCCGTCTTTGTAAAAAGATACATTAATGAAAAGTGGACGCGATATGATACGCCTGTACTGTTAGTAGTTTTAAAATGCGTAAAATTACGCTCTAGAGGCCTCTTGGATAGAAACGTCCCCCCAACGTATTCATTTTCTAAATTTAATATATCCTGCAAATCCGGCGAAAATTTCATTTCAATTTTTGCCGGACAATGGACTCTAAAATAATGCTCCGCTCCTTGTTTAATAACGCTAAATTCAGCATTGTGCAATCTTAAAGGATCGTGGTTGTTCGAGCTTATTTTGAGCTCTTCAGCGATTTCATAATAAATTTTAAAATCATCCTCCAAAGATTGTTTCGCTTTAAACTCGCCTGACACCGAGAACAATAAATAAATCCATGGCTCCTCCCAGGCGGTATAATGCTTAATGGTTCTATTGACTCGATATTCTAGATAGGCATTGTTTTCATTTATGGTATATTCTTGTATCGTGAGGCTTAAGGGACCGCATTGCTGCTTTCCGGTATAATATTTATCGGGGTCGAGGTTGAACAATTTAGCTAATTGGGGAGAAAATTTAATTTCCACCCATTCCGGTGTTTTGAAATTATACACGATAGCATAGCCCCAATTATCTACTACGTGATATGTGAATTGAATTTTATTTATTACTAATTTTTCTAAAGTGTTGGCTACGGCTCGATAAAGCCCTTCGGCGTTTTTCTCTGGCGTTTTACTGGCTCTAAAAGTTTGCGGTAAGAACAATATTTTATAGTTTTCATAATCTTCAGAGTTAATTGGTTTTGGCTCTTCGGGAATAATTGGTTCAGGCTTTTTTTTCGGCGGATCAACTGGCTGCGGAAACAAGGGTTTTTCATCAACCGGTAATATGGGTAGCTCAAAAGTAGAGGATGTTGTAGAGTCTGGAGATTTTGAGAGGTCAGGCTTGGATGGGTCGGGTTTTGATAGGTCGGGGTTCGGTAAGTCAGGTTTTGAGGGGTCTGGAAATATATATATTTCCTCAACCTCTGTTGGTGAGGGGGTCGGCGTCAGTGGTTCGAAGGTAGAGGGTTTCGGAACCTCGGGCTTCGGTAACTCCGGCTTTGGTGGCTCGGGAGCAGGAATTTCAGGGGGTTCTGGAGTAGTTAGCTTAGTTGGGGTAGTGGAGGGGGCTCAGCTGCTGATGTTGCAGTGGGGGTGGGCTTAGCCGCTGTTGTTGTTGTTGTAGTGGAGGCGGGCTTAGCTGTTGTTGTTGTTGTTGTAGTGGAGGTGGGTTTAGATGTTGTAGTTGGGATGGGCTTATCTGTTGTTGTTGTTGTTGTTGTAGTGGAGGTGGGTTTAGATGTTGTAGTGGGGCTCGGCTTAGCTGGTGTTGTTGTTGTTGTTGTTGGCTTAGCTGTCGTAGTGGGGATTGGTTTAGTCGAAGTTGGCGGTATCGGTTTATTCGAACTTGGAGGTAACGGTTTACTCGAAGTTGGAGGTAACGGTTTATTTGAACTTGGAGGTATCGGTTTAGTCGAATTTGGAGGTAACTGTTTACCTGAAGCTAGCGTTTTAGAGGGGTCAGGCCCTGAATATGTTGGATAATAAGGCTTTGGAGAGGTTTGTTTCGGAAGCGTTATTTTGGGTGGTGGTGGCGGGGGAGGGGTTATTTTGGATGGCTGTGGTTGTACAAATACTACGGGTTCAGTCGTAGCAATAGGTATCGGAAGAAAAGGCGTAGTTCACGGTAAAATAGGTATAGATGGCGGTACAGGTTTATATTCTGGTTGAGTTTTTTTCTTATTGGCGGAACCTCATGGCTTGTTTTACGTTTAATGGCGGCCTTAGGAACGTACTTGTAATCAAATTTTTTTTTAAAACTATCTCCAACATTATCAATTTCGATTTCCACGTAATTATTAGTGTAATTTAAACTTATATTTTTAGCATGCTTTGATACAGGATATTTGGATATATAGGGAACATCTTCGTAATTATTCTCCTTAAATTCAAATAGCGTGGCCAAGGGGGAATCAGCTGGTATTTTGAACCGTATGTTTTCCTCTCCTAAAACTTGCAGGTAAACGGGAAAGTTTGTATCTAACTGTTTTCCTAGGGCCCCGTCTTTATATTTATTCACTAATTTAAAAGATAATTTGCCTTTTAAATACGGATGACTGTCTACATCATCATTTAACAGCTCGACAAAATTTTGGGGCAGTTCGTATTCTTTGGTCTTGGTATAACGATTGACAGGTATCTCTATTTTTTGATATTCAACAGGCTCTCTAACAGCTGCATAGTTGTCACGGTTTGGGTCACTTACAACCTGAATTTCAAACTTGTTAAACTCTTCGCTTATATTCACCCAATGATTTGGAAATATGATTTCTGCCAACCCAACTTCATAATCACTAGTCAAGTTCAAAGGTTGATGCAAATAATTTTTAAAACTTGATTGGGTATTGTTTGGGTATATATCTAGACACGTATTAGACGCTAAAGTTAAAAAAAAGTCGTCATTCATGACTAACGTCTGTTTATCAACTAACCCCAACTTCTTAAACAAACCTTATTTTATACATAAAAAGATCGTCCATAGCTCGGTAGACTGGCCGGGATTTGAACTCGCCACCTTTTTGGGTATTACATTAGTAGACCCTGCCTTTAACCACTGAGCTATGGACGATCTTAAAAACCACTCAGTTTATTTTCATCAAAACAACGAAGGTTTTAAGCTTTTTTAAGTCGTCATCCTTGAAACATCTAAGTGAATAGTTAATTAACCCGACCCGCTTCCAATAAAATATTTTCATCAAAACAACGAAGGTTTTAAGCTTTTTTAAGTCGTCATCCTTGAAACATCTACGTGAATAGTTAATTAACCCGACCCGCTTCCAATAAAATATTTTCATCAAAACAACGAAGGTTTTAAGCTTTTTTAAGTCGTCATCCTTGAAACATCTACGTGAATAGTTAATTAACCCGACCCGCTTCCAATAAAAAAGGACCACCCCCTGACTAGTTCAAGCCTTTTTCCGCTGGTTTGAGGCGGTTATTATATAAGACGTCCCGCTTTAATAGTACGTTAAAGAGTGGGGGTCGGTAAAAAAAATAAATTTCTCGAAAGCATTGCCTAGAGAACTCTTCTAAAATTTAATTTGGGCCTTGATATTTCAGTATATAAGAGCCGTGTTTCAAAGAGAGAGTTATCAGTTGTTTAACTAGACGCTTATCCATAAACTCAGTACCAGTACGAAGATGTCTTTACCCGCCGTACGAAGATGTCTTTACCCGCCGTACGCCGATCGTGGACTCACACAGCTTTTGTTGTGTGAGAAGAGACCAAATTCGATTTTTCCATCTGTCTCTTTTCGGGCATAGTCTGGGAAGAGACCAAATTCGATTCATGTGCCTCGATTTCCGCAACTTTTTTGTAATCTTTACTGGTTACATGTGGCTGCACAAAAAGTTGCGGAAATTTGTGTGAAGTCGCATTTTTTTGCGTCCCACCACTCAACGTCGGCCATACTTTGGGATCAGATGCAAGACATCTACGTCAAAAATCCGGAGAATTTGGTCCCGGATGATGTTGAGGAGGTTCATGAATCGAATTTCATTGCGATAGTCATTTGCGTACATACAACGGACTATCGCAATGAAGGAGAAGTTCCGGCGCCAACAACCAGACCTGGACGAGAAGACGAAGTCCCACAGTGGGTCGAATGCAACTTCCTTTGGGAGGTAAAGGGTCAACGAAAAATTTTATGGGACATGGCTCGTACAACCCGACAAGCCCTGCTACCGCATAAGGTTCTGCGTACCCTGCACAAGTTGGAGCACGTTCTCTTCAATGAGGCCTTGACTTCGATGTCCTTCTCAAACTTAACAGCTGTTCGCTCGATCAACGTGGATACGATTCGGAGCCGAAATGCCCAAGATCTTCTTGAATCAATGGAGGCATGTACTTCAAAATGTGTTTTTTCTAACGTTTCGCAACTACCCTGTTTCATCCGTCAACGTTTATCCCGCGCCTTGCCACTCCAGGCCACCAGAGTGCCTGAAAAAAGCTGGTGGCCGACGCCCCGCTAGAGTGAATGCCACGTTGATGTCGTGAAATTGTTAATAAAACGCGGCGCTAATTACGATTTAAAGAGGGGCTTTCAGTTAAGATTTCGACTACAATATCAAGTTTTGAAAATCAGAATGTCACTTTGAACAAGATGCTTTTTACACTAGAGATAAGAACAATTACCTTTAAAATTAAATTATTGACTTTCTTAATGACAAACAATGGCAATATCTTTGTTTATATTTATATTCTTGTTATTCTCTATTTTATTGTATATATTATTTGGTATTTGTTGTTAAAAAATCTTTATTTGTATATTTGTCTTTGTTTCTCAGACATGGGCTTATGGCGGGATATTCAAACAGGGATCTGGCAAAATAACACAGGTCTGGGTTGATCCATTAAAAGGATCATAAAGGAGGCAAAGCATGCTGGAAGGCAGGGTATGTCAGGTAGGAGTTTAGCTTAATCTTGGTTTGGAAGTTTGGTGGATGAGGGTCTGGCCGCCATCTTGGGGTGGCGGCCATCTTGGATCCATGCGTATTTGTATAGTCCCTACTACTACGTTTATGGCAAACTATTCTACACCCCCGTCTATGTTTAACATTACCCCGCAGTCTAGGGCCAACAATAGCCCTCTTCCTCCTTTGTCCCCTCTGGAAGAGGCGTTTCAAAACGACGACGTTTCTTTCTTAGACGGTTATATCACCCCACCATCTCAGAATGAGTCAATGGATCAAGGGGAAGGACAGTTAGGGGGTGGGGTTCTTACTCCTCCACCTCCACCCCCATCTCCGCTAGTTGCACCACCAGGTGTAAACGTGATTTCTAGCGGGGTAGTGTCCTTCCCCAATTTTAATCTTGATGGATGGGAAATGGAGGTGCAATTTGGCAATAACATCGTCGAATCTGTAAGCGACTTCCTAGAGTACGTTTTGGACGACTGTTTACCCGATGACATGATTGCAATTTCAATGACAAGCATTAGTAATCCAGGTATTCAAACCGCAGACTTTAGTTTTAGAAGAAGAGACCAAATAGATATTGGATTTATATTAGAAGTAGTCGCGGATAAGGCATATAATTCCGAAGGGGGTTCAAAGTTTTTTCTCGGTCCTATAGGAATAATCATACAGCGTGTGAGATTGCCCCAAGGCGCTCGCCGAGGAAAGGCTATTGGAATCTGTAGCTTCGAGACTTTTGCCAGGGAGAAGAAATGCATTATACAAATCAAAAATAACGATCGGCTATGCCTCCCTTATTCTCTAATTTTTGCTAGAATACACAGGGATCATACAATGCACCCCTTTGACAAAAGCCTCGAGGCGGATTTCAAAACACTATGCCGTACCGATATTAGGAAAAAGGCAGGGGAGAGGCTTAGGAAGATGGCGGGGGAATTAGCCGTGGCGGCGGAGATACCATTGGACGAATGCGCGGGGGCGGATGCTCTACCAAGATTTCAAGCGTATTTGTCTGATTACCAAATTATAGTTTTTACTGTTAGAGCAAACGTCCCCTACCGTATTTTTGGGGAACCAGATTTTATTCCAGGTGCCGATGGTAATCCAAAGCCGCGGCTATATCTTTTTAATTATCAAAATCATTTTGACGTCATCACCCAAACCTAAGCCTCTCTTCCATTTCGATTTTTTTTGCGAGAGGTGCCTTGTGGGATATAATCATTTAGACTTTAAGCATGCATGCAACAAGTATTGTTATTCCTGCCAAAGGGCCGAAGATTACGAGGGGGGAGAAATTAGATGCGGTACCTGCCATCGCGACTTTAGTGGGCAAGAATGTTTTGACGCCCATAAGGCTAGTGGAAGCAAGACCTTATCCGTTTGCCAAAGGGTTTTTAAATGCCCCCGTTGCGCAAAAACAATAGATATGGGGAAACGCAAGTCATCTCACAACTGCGGGGAAGTCTTTTGTGTCATCTGTAATAAATTCAACGCACACCCCCACTATTGTTTCATGCAGGTTACCGACTCTAAAGCCCACCCTGCGGCTAAAAAAGCTAAGACCCATCCTTCGGTTACTATCTTTTATGATCTCGAATGTGTTCAAAATACCCCAGACCCTTCAAACCCTAATGCTTTCCTACACGCTCCTATCTTATGTATTTCTCAAAAAATCTGTGATCAATGCATTCTCGAGAAATCTGATCAATTTACTTGCGCCACCTGCGGCCCTCGAGAACGGGTGTTTCTCGGGAATGATCCTGTTCTGGATTTTTTAAATTATCTTCAACAATTCCACAATTCTCCCAAAATAACGGTTATCGCCCATAATGCGAAGGGATATGATTTACAATTTCTATACAAAGCCATGTTAGCCATCAAAGCGTGGCGCCCTCAAGTGATAATGACGGGAACGAAGATTATGCAAATTCGATATGAGAATTTGACATTTATAGATAGTTTAAATTTCATCCCATCCCCCTTATCTAGCTTTGTTTCCACTTTTGGCCTAGACCCTAGTTTAAATAAGGGACATTTCCCGCATTTGCTCTTCAACTTTGTTCCCGAACACGTGTTTGATCCAAAAGATCCTACGAGTACAAATTATGTCTTGAGGGAAAGCATGCCTCTTTTAGAATCTTACGCGCCAGACAGGCTAACCGAAAAACAACGTTCGGTTTTAATTACATGGTACAACGAGCAAGTTGAAGCCAAAAAAGGTTTCAACTATGTTGAAGAGTTGATACATTATTGCCGTTTGGACGTTAGGATTTTAAGAGAGGGGTGCTTAAAGTTCAGGGAGATTTTTGAGAAGATTGCGGACGTTAACCCTTTTACCACTGCCGTGACAATTGCCGGGCTTTGTAACGCCGTTTTCAGGAAGGACCACCTAGCGCCAAATTCAATTGGAATTGTTCCACCTCACGGCTATAGAATGAAAGACCCTCAATCTAAAGTAGCCATCGAGTGGTTGAGGTGGGAAGCCCATAAGCGCGGGGTCATTATTAAGTCGGCTTTTAACGGTTCCGAACCTAAAATTTTAAACATTAAAGTCGACGGGCTTCTAGTAGACGATCTTGGCGCAGATCAAAAGGTCGTCTACCAATTTCAAGGTTGTTTTTGGCACGGGTGTAGAGCCTGTTTCCCGGTAAACAGAGACCTGGTTTTGCACGGTGACGTCACCCAAACTTTGCACTCCCGCTACACTGTAAAAAGTGAGGTTCATCTTTGAATGCTTAGGCGTGCATAGCCCCGACACTGTGGTGGTACGCTTTAACGTTCAAATTTGAGTAATTTCGTTGCGTTAAAATTTGAACAGAGCACCATTGTTCAAAATTAAACGCTCACGCATTCATATTTGAACGGCGCGTAAGAGGTTAGTATATCGTGTAAATTTAAGCAGAAAACTGCTCAAATTTAATTGGAAAATTAAACGTTTAATAGTGAATTTTTATGCATTCATTTTTGAGCAACATCGGAGAGTTTGATCAAGCGTTCATATTCAATTGCTTACGTTCAAAATTGAGAAATTCACCATTTAATAATACATGGTAGACAAGCGTTTGATGAAGTATTGAAATTTGACAGTTATAGCGTTGAATTTTGAATAGGGAAATTTGATTTCAAATTTCATCGCTGAATGCGTTATGGTAAGGCATACTATATTAAATATACGCACTGATAAAGAAGATATCTAATGTGCTTAAAGCTTGTACATCTTCTGAGGGCAGATAAATTTGAAACACATAAACCATAACCGTTGTGTTAAATAATAATTCAGTTATATGAAGAAAGTCTGAACTTAAGGAAAGTGTTCATTATCAAGTTCTTTCCGATTATAATCTTGTAGCAATAAATTACATTATCAAATTATTTGAAGGCCTTTGTAAGTATAAGGGAAAGGTGAAATACGCAATAATCCGTAACATTTCTTTTGATATTATAGTATAATTATGATTATACAGACAAATATATATTAAATTCACAGTAATTAAGCAAGTTATAGTAAATTGTTGAGAAGTAATTGTATTTTTAATGAAAGCTTTGTTTGTAGTACAAATTTACAGCAGCGGAATCAACTAATTTTAGGGCAGAATTAATTTTATTTTGCACACCTTTTGCGATTGAACAATTTCGTTCATATTTGAATACCCATTAAACCCTTTTTTCTTAGAGTGTTGTTTTAAAACCAAAAACAAATCCACTAGAACGCCCATATCGCTGTCGATTGAACGCCCATATCGCTGTCGTTTGAACGCCCATATCGCTGTCGTTTGAATGCCCATATCGCATTCGTTTGAACGCCCATAACGCACTCGATTGAAAGTCAAAACGTTCTTTTTTGAACGCCTGAAACACTCTTGTTTTAATACTAATACTAATACAATTCTATTAGAAGGCAAAAACTACCATATCTGAACACTTCATTAGCGCAAGGCGGTTATTCAAAATTGAATGGGATAAGGATTCATTTTTGAATGGTAATATATAAGCTGTTCAAAATGAATGCTAGAGTTAAGTTTTGATTCAAAAATGAATGCTCATGGTTGGGTTTGAACGCCTAAAACACTCCTTGTTCAAAATTGAATGCCTCTGGTTAAATGTGAACGCTTCAATACAGGCTTGTTCAAAATTGAACGGTCCCTATCATTTTTGAATGCCAGAAGCACGCTTATTTTTTACAGTGTATACTGATACTTTGAACTGTAATAAGAGGCTTAGGGAGCTGGGGTATAAGGTAATCGAAATGTGGGAATGTGTATTCCACAAACTGAGGGAGCAAAAGCCCGAAATTAACACCTTTCTATCTTCCATCCATTTCCAAATCGATGCGTGGGAACCACTCAATCCCCGTAACGCATTTTTCGGGGGACGTACTTCCGCTCTATGTCTTCATCACAAGGTTAAGCCAGGAGAGGAGATTCGATATGTCGACGTCACTAGTCTATATCCATGGTGTAACAAATACGGCAAACTACCTTACGGCCACCCTACGATCTTGACAGACAACTTCCCACCCATTAACGAGATTGAAGGTTTTATTAAACTGGATATCCTCCCCCCTCGTAACCTCTTCCACCCCGTTTTACCCCAAAAGATCGGGGGTAAATTGTGCTTTGCCCTGTGTCAGCTGTGCGCTGAAAACAAATATCAGGGGGATTGCACACATTCCGCCGAGGAAAGAGTTATTAGGGGACGTTTGTGACGGACGAAGTCCATTTAGCGGTTAGAAAGGGTTACGTGGTTGTTAAAATCCACGAAGCCTGGTCGTAAAAATATCTCAGTACGACCCCTTAACAAAAAGTGGCGGGCTTTTTAACAATTACGTCAACTGCTTTCTGAAGCTAAAACAGGAAAGTAGCGGCTGGCCTTCTGACGTAGTAACCCAAGCGCAGAAAGATCAATAGCCGAGTACTACGAAAAGGAAGGGGTAAAACTTGATCCTAGCTGTATCGAGAAGAACGCTGGCAAGCGTACCATCGCCAAACTGTGTTTGAATTCGTTTTGGGGCAAATTTGGTGAGAGGACTCGCCTTGACAAGGTAGAAGTCTTCGATGATCCACAGAAGTTCTTTAACTTGTTCTATGACCCAGCAATTGAGGTCAAGACGTTGATACCAGTTAGCGACAACATTTGCGTTGCTAAGTGGTGTTATATCAACGAGATTGACCCAATTAATAAAAATGTCAGTGTTCCGATCGCAGCCTACACCACTGCCATGGCCAGGATTAAGCTTTATTCCTACCTCGAAGGCTTGGGTGAGTCTGTTTTATATACAGACACTGATTCGATACTGTACGTTTACACACCAGGGGGCGTCGAAATCGAAACTGGGAATTTCCTAGGTGAAATGACCAATGAGCTTGAAAAGTACGGACCCGCGGCCTACATCGAAGAATATGCGAGTGGTAGATGTAAGAACTACGCATACCGAGTTGTGAACCCTGATACCGGATCGACAGCCGTCGAGATGAAGGTTAAGGGGTTCCGACTTAACCATACCACCAGAGATTTGGTTAACATGGATCGGTTAATGGGGCTTATAGGCATTTACGAACCGCCGGCGGAACCAATCCATGTACCAATCCCCAAGCAAATACGCCGAAAGGCTGATCACACTGTTATAAGTGTCGACCAGTCCAAGGTTTATAGAACTGTGGTGGATAAGGTTAGGTTAATTGAAGATTTCCGCACGCTACCTTACGGTTACCGAGTTTGAGTACATTCGACAGTATCTATTTCTGTGAGGGGTCTCTTCTTTTTATTTATTTATTTATTTATTTATTTATCTAGTCAGTCCCGGTGATATTTTTACCTCTCCGAGTGACGTATGTCACGGAGAAGTTCTAATTTCGACGTGTCTGTCTGTCTGTCTGTCCGTTGTTACACCCACGTGACGGCGTTCGCAGTTTGCAAATCGGAGCAAACGTGTATTCAATTTCCAGACCGCATTTACAGTCCCGGAAATTGTATTCCACTTACAGGCTATTACTCCATTGCCTGTCTAACAACTCTGTTCATTTGTCCACCCCACATGGACACCAGTCTGAACTTACTAGCTTCTAAACACCACCATCTTCTAGTCTTTCGCCCATTCCACATGGACACCAGTTTCTACTTACTGGCTTCTAAACACCACCACCTTCTCGTCTTTGTCCATTCCACATGGACACCAGTCTGTACACCTGGCTTCTAACACCACCATCTTCTGGTCTTTGTTTTTGTCCATCCCACATGGACACCAGTCTGTACACCTGGCTTCTAACACCACCATCTTCTGGTCTTTGTTTTTGTCCATCCCACATGGACACCAGTCTGTACACCTGGCTTCTAACACCACCATCATCCTTAAGGTTAAGACATACGCGGCGATCGGCTAGGGTTACGAGAAACGTCTAGCCTTCCAATGGAGGGGTCTTCCTCCAAGGTTCACGCAATTGCGATGTTCTTATCTACAGCTGCGGTTCGAATCCTTTATATACTACCTATTTTAGTAAGGCGAAGCAACCGGCGTATGCTTCATTTCAAACGCCAATATTAGTCAAGTCTCTCAAGAATGTTTAATTGTTCTTTTTTAAAGCGATGTAACGTTCAATAAGGCGAATAACTAACGAAGAAAATATTAAATATTAATTATATTTATTTTAATATTTAAGATAATCTTGTTTCTCAATTCAAAATTAATACGGAAAGAGTTAAAAAGCAGTCTATGTTATTGTCTGTGTGTGTCCGTCCGTTATTACACTAGTGCCGCAGTGCGCTGCGTTAGAAGTTCGTTTTGCTTTGATGTGTAAAGAAATCCTACAGAACCATAATATTCCCTTTATCCTTAATATAAAGTGAATATGATGAAATATTTTTCGTAATTATGATGCATTTAGTGCTTTTGTAGCTTTAAAGCTCTGTTTCATTTTGATATTCCAAAGAGTTTTTTTAATATTATTATTTGAAATGGCTGTTTATATATTACTTAAGCTATACTACATCTGTATATAGAATAATCCTTGTCTTAGTAATTTCATGAAGAAAGCTAAGATCTAGACTCCGGCGGGCATATCTAGTATTACTTGGAATAAGCTTAGTGAAATATAGAGTAAATAATTGAGGCTTGAGGTGAAGTAAGCTTTGGGTTTTGATTTTCGTGTCTGAAATGAAGAGACATCAACGGTTCAGAGTGAGCCGAAAGTTAAATACACTCTTAATTAATCAGGTTAAGATTTTATAATAGAAGAAAAGATGATGGTGGCAATTAGATTAGAAGGGCTTAGCTACAGAGTTTTTATTCTCTTTATGGTGCGCATTGATTATCAGTGCGTCTAGCTACAATTTAGCTTTGCTATTATTTAACGTTAACACTCATGTTGGCAAACTAAGAATATTGTTTAGGTGAGACGAGACGATAGTGTTTACACTGCTAACCAGTTGTGAATGTAGCTATCAGAATATAGGGTAAACAGCTGAAGCGTAGACTTCATTTCCTGTTCTTTTTGCCATTAACTGATTTCCATGTGTCCAAGATTTATCCTTATTGGAAGTAAAATGTCGTGTGCTTTACTGTATATTCGCTATGCTTGGAATACTGCTTCAATATTTCGTAAATTTTTACTTCAAAAAAGAGAAATAATTCCATATCTAGGTAAATAACTTTGTAGTAGTAGACCTCTTGACTCGGAGAGGTAATATTTTGGTTTTCCCAACTTGTTTATTTATATATTTATCTAGTCAACATGTATTTAGTCGTTATATAAAGTCTAGCCATATTGTTTTTTTTTATCAATATTGTCAATTAGTCATTTTCGTCTCGGTGAAATGTCCTGGGATTAACTAATTTTTTCGTCAATGCTTCCTTAAATACCCCATGTATTTTCGAAATTGCAATTGTTCATTTTACGTGTCGATCTCATCTATATATATATACAAACACTTTACAATCTTTATCTCATTCGTTCGTTGAAAGTCAAAGTGTAAGGTCATGTATCCTTTCTACCATCCTTTTAACATGGTGATAGCAGGCCCGTCTCAAAGCGGGAAAACTCAATTAGTTTTAAAAATATTAGAGAACAGGGAAGCTTGGTTAGACGATATCCCCCTTAAATATTTAGGGCATGTACAAAGTATTGTTGATCAGATGTCCACTAGCCCTGAAAAGCTTAGGTGGACAGATAGTGGGGAAATTATAGTTAATGATACAATAATACCCGGCTCGAATATTAGAGATATAGCTTTAGAATTTGTCAAGCCTTCCTCTAACAAAGACCCAAAACCTAGAGGTTTTTACGCATTTACAAACCTACTTTCTAGTTTTTCCTCTCTAGCCTCGTATACAATACCCCAACAAATTAAAATCAAAAGAACTAGAGCTCCTAAAGTTAGTGTCAAGTCAGCAGCTAAAAAAATTAAAACCGAGTCTCCGAAATGGGTAGCGTACGTAAAATCTCCAAAATTTTAGAAGGTATCTACTTTAACCCTTCCCACCCCGCCAGTTTCGGGGGTGCTGAAAATTTATATTTAGCAGTAAAATTAAAGGGGATTAGTAAGAAACAAGTACTAGATTGGGGAGAAGACGCGTACAATTTACATAAGAGAGTTTTTAGAAAGTTTAAAAGAAACAAGGTGGTTGTAACTAATATAGGGGATCAATATCAGGCGGATTTGAACGACATGCGTTCTTTGAGTCAGTACAACGACGGGTAAAAATACATATTAACCGTAATAGATTGCTTTAGCAGAAGAGCGGTGTTGAAACGGTTGAGGCTTTTAAGTCTGTCTTTAGAGAAAGGGTTCCTAGGAAGCTACAGACGGATAAAGGTACCGAATTTAGAAATTCCAAATTAGAAGGATACTTGAAGGAGAAAGGGGTTATATTTTTTACAACTGAGAATGACGATATAAAAGCGTGTATGGTAGAAAGATTAAATCAAACTTTAAAGTCACGCATGTACAGGTATTTTACAGAAAAGAATACCAATAGATATATAGATGTTCTAGATGACATGGTAAATGCTTACAATAACTCGGTGCATTCCGCGATAAAAATGACTCCTTTGGAAGTTACTGGCACCAATGTCCTTCAGGTTTTTAAAAAGGTTTACGGAAAGTACTTTAGCGAAAAGAAAGTTTACGGGAAAAAATTAAAGGTGGGCGAATACGTCCGAGTAAGTAGGAATAAGATGATTTTTGAAAAAGGGTACGAGCGAACTTACACTATAGAGGTTTTTAAAATAGTGGCAAAAATGGTATTCAAACTAGAAGATTTAAACGGGGAACCAATAAAGGGGGTGTTTTACGGGATGGAACTTCAGTCGGTAGCTAGACCCGAGACGTACAAGATCGAGAAAGTTATTCGCAAGCTGACTAGGAGAGGACAAAAGGAGCTCTTTGTAAAGTGGTTAGGCTATCCCCCTTCTATGAATTGTTGGATTCCGGCTAAAGATGCAGTCTCCCTTTTACCTAACGCTACCAAGCAACGCTAGCATGAAAATTTATGACAACAACAAGATCTCTTCTTACACTACCAAGTTGCCCCAGGCTATAGAGCTGATCGGGGATGACTGGGAGGTTGCTCTAGTAGAAGTTTTGTACCCAATGTCCTTTTTTAACATACCTAGTGAGGAAGGTGACGTGCAGATGGTCTCGCATGAAAATAAAAAAGGTCGGGACGGAAAATCACAGCCTATTGTTAAAGCCGAGGCCTTTATAGTTCCCGGGGGTTATTACAAATCATTAGAAGCCCTCCCTAAACAAATAGCTTCCGGATTAAGCGGCTTTCAATACGGTTCAAAGTTTAAATTTGATTCGGATTCTCTCTCTGATTACATTTCTTTAACTATTCAACCTAACGGTATATTGGCTCTTTCTCCCACTTTGAAAAGGTTATTAGGATTTAAAACCCCAAAAGGCCAAATTACGTCTTTCTCTTGCCCTTCAGATAAAACCAGCCAATCGTATAGAAGCTCTATTCCAGCTAATTTAAATTATTATATTCCCGACCAATTGTTTATTTATTCCGATATAGTAGCTAATGAATTTATAGGCGATACGGTAGCCCCGCTACTTCGTATAGTAGGCGTAGACAGCGAAAAACCTCACGGTTCGACTATAACTAAATCATTTAACTATCCCCATTACGTTAAAGTTGCTAAACGTTACTTTGATACTATAGACATTGATATAAGGAATAGTTTGGGCCAAGCCGCGTCATTCGAGTTTGGAACGTCGACCTGTAAATTACACTTTAGACCATGCCAAAACCCCAAACATTAGAGTCTCGTTGCGAGTATAGGAGGTATTATTTAGATCAGGTAGGGGGTGGATGGGTGTCAAAAGTGTTTGTCGGGACCCCCCCCCCCCCACCAAAAAGGTCATGGGATTGGGAGCCCCTGAAAGGGTTATTTAGATGGGCACGCCCCTTATTAATTAGAGGTGCAAAGTATCTGGCACCTAGAGCCATTACTCCGTCATTAATGGATTTGGTAGCGTGAAGCAAGGGTAAAAATTGTAACAAAAGGAATAGAGAGATCTCATTGCGGTAAACAAGGGGAGAGACAAAATGTAACCGTCATCTTGGTCTATACAGGGTGTAAATACTCGATACCAATTAAGCTAGATCTATAGATACGTTTCCTAGCCACTGGGTTTTTTTTGTGTTGACATAACGTGTGACCCTCTAGCACCTGTAAATCTTGTATCATTAACCCTGTACCACACCAGCTCGTAAAGTTACGTTATACTAAAGTTATTACTTCTGCAAGTTTACTTTTTGTAAACAAGTTAGCAACGGCGGGTAGCTTACCTAGTATTAATTAAACGAATTATTAATATATTATTCATATTTTTCTAAATAGACTAGATGATAATGTATGTTGACAGCTATTGAGTGAACTGTGTATCCGCTGCGAAAGGGTCAACATTGTAATTGAGAATGGTCTTCGCCCCGGAAGGGGGCTATCACTAAGGTGAGAGATAGAGGGTTGACGATCCCGTAATAATACAGTTATTTACTTCCTATAGGAAGTAAATAATTGTATTATTTTTATGACTGTGACGTAGCAACGCGTGCTCAGGACCGGGCGCAATATCCGTCAATCAAAATTTGTCATACATAATTATTAGTTTAGCTCCTCCCTCAAAACTCGCCTATACCTTGAAAACACGGCTGCACGATAATTACTATACAGTGGGGAAGAGATCAGAGCAACACCTACCTTTGTGGAAAACCCCCAAAACCCCTGATGGACTACTTCACTGCAGTACATTTTCGACCTCGTATACAGGGTGTGACATGTGTCATTGTATGCAAATGAGAACGTGCAACAAGTATCATAGTGAATATCGTTTAATGATACGCACTTTGAAACGTTAAAGACCTACGATTAAGCTTAGGAACTAAGGCATCACACTACAAATTAAAGGGCTGTTTGGTAAACCCTTTCAGCGTAAATGTTCGATGTGCCCACCGTCGTGGTGTAGGCACTCTTCAAGACGATTGTCCATGCCTTGTATTACGTTTTCTAGCAATTGAGGAGTGATTCGTTCAATTGCGCTTCGAATTCTGGCCGTCAAGTCGTCTACATTTAAAGGTTCTGTTGCAAACACCTTCCCCTTAACATATCCCCATAAGAAGAAATCAAGTGGGGTTAGGTCAGGGGATCTTGCTCGCCACGGAATTGGTCCACCTCTACCGATCCAACGGTTTGGAAAGTGCTCAGTTTGCCATTGGCGAACATTGACCGCCCAATGTAGTGGCGCACCATCCTGCTGGAACCACAGGTCCCGCATCACTGCTAATGGTAATGCGTCTATCGCATCACTAAACTCGTGGCTTTGGCCTACTTAGATAAGGAATCCATACGGGTTACGAAGGTCAGAATTTTCCGCGGCACTGAGAATTCGGCACATTATTCAATTAAACGTACGCGTCGTTACTAGCAGCTTAGTTCGTATAAACGTTGTAAGTCCTGTGTCGTAGACGAATGGCAGCCTACTCCAACCGAGAAAAATTGGACATGACGTTTATTTTGGGTGAATGTCGCGGTAACGTTCAACAAGCGGCATTGCTTTATGCCGAACGCTTCCCAAACCGACGAAGGCCGGTTCGAAGAACCTTCACGAACATTAGAGACAACCTACGAGATTTCGGGATGGTACGGTAAACCGACATAACTTACATTACTGGACCCAACGAAATCCATACTGGTTACGGCAACATTACCATAAAATTCGATGGAAGATAAATGTTTGGTGTGGCATTCTGGGGAACAGAATCATCGGACCTTTCTTCTTCGAGGACAACATTACTGGTGACAGGTATTTGCACTTCCTGCGCCACGAGTTTAGTGATGCGATAGACGCATTACCATTAGCAGTGATGCGGGACCTGTGGTTCCAGCAGGATGGTGCGCCACCACACTGGGCGGTCAATGTTCGCCAATGGCTAACTGAGCACTTTCCAAACCGTTGGATCGGTAGAAGTGGACCAATTCCGTGGCCAGCAAGATCCCCTGACCTAACCCCACTTTATTTCTTCCTGTGGGGATATGTTAAGGGGAAGGTGTTTGCAACAGAACCTTTAAATGTAGACGACTTGAAGGCCAGAATTCGAAGCGCAATTGAACGAATCACTCCTCAAATGCTAGAAAACGTAATACAAGGCATGGACAATCGTCTTGAAGAGTGCCTACACCACGACGGTAGGCACATCGAACATTTACGCTGATGGGTTTACCAAACAGCCCTTTAATTTGTAGTGTGATGCCTTAGTTCCTAAGCTTAATCGTAGGTCTTTAACGTTACAAAGTTCGTATCATTAAACGATATTCACTATGATGCTTGTTGCACGTTCTCATTTGCATACAATGACACATGTCACACCCTGTATACGAGCTCGAAAATGTACTGCAGTGAAGTAGTCCGTCAGGGGTTTTGGGGTTTTCCACAAAGGTAGGTGTTGCTCTGATCTCTTCCACACTGTATAAGTTTTGACTTGCTGGCCTGATATAATCAGTGTATAATTAATAAAAACTGTCATTGTAGACAAAGACGGGAAAGTGTAAAAATAAGTGTAGAAAATGAATTGCCAGAAGTAACAGATATTAAAATTTTTACTTTTGAAGACATGATCATAAAACATCGATTATTTTAAAAAATTCTTATCTTAGTTTTTTTCACCAAATTTTCATTAAACTCAATATACTTTTCTACATTATTTACACAAGTATTTTGCTCTATATAGTAGTTCCAGAAAAAATGGTATCTTCAAGTTTTTTGATACTAGGTTTTAGTTCAAATACTCCAATTTTTATATTTTATAATTGGAAATATTGCCAAGCAGAAAATTACGAAGGCCGTTTGACTGTGATGTAGTTATTAATGTTCAAAAGATATTTTGGGACCTATACATCACGTTAATTTTGATACTTTTAAAACTTTCAAAATAACGACTACGATTTTCACACAGTTTTTTGTTCAACCATTTTCTGACCATTTTATTCTCCTTGTAGGACCGAATACTCAAAACTCATTGTAAATTTTTGGTATAAAAAAATGTACACGCGTACAAGTTTTGAAATGATGCACATGTTTCATGACAAAATATTTTGACAAATATTTGTGAAAAAAACTAAGATAAGAATTTTTTAAAATAATCGATGTTTTATGATCATGTCTTCAAAAGTAAAAATTTTAATATCTGTTACTTCTGGCAATTCGTTTTCTACACTTATCTTTAACACTTTCCCGTCTTTGTCTACAATGACAGTTTTTATTAATATCTGTTACTTCAGTCTTAATATTAACTCAAATTCAGAAACCTTAGGAGAGTAAAGGTATTAGGGCATTGTGCATACATTAGTTAACGCGTTTGAACTAACCAACCATCTATTATAAAACTGTCATTACTGAATGCTTGACTTGACAATGAACGTTCGATCAAACTCAAATTGCTTTCCCGTCATTTTCACATGCAAATACAGAGGAAGCTGTAAATAGTTATACCACAAAAAGATTCCGTACACCTGAGCACCATCACATGTCATATACTTATCAAGTTCAATTACCAGTCATCTGTAATCTAGCTTAATTACCAGTCGTCGGTAATCTAGCTTTATTACCAGTCGTCGGTAATCTAGATTAATTACCAGTCGTCGGTAATCTAGCTGAATTACCAGTCGTCACTGATCTAGCTTAATTACCAGTCGTCGGTAATCTGGCTTAATTACCAGTCGTCGGTAATTTGGCTTAATTAGCAGTCGTCGGTAATCTAGCTTAATTACCAGTCGCCGCTGATATAGCTTAATTACCAGTCGTCGGTAATCTAGCTTTATTACCAGTCGTCGGTAATCTAGATTAATTTCCAGTCGTCGGTAATCTAGCTTATTAAACAGTCGTCACTGATCTAGCTTAATTACCAGTCGTTGGTAATCTAGCTTAATTACCAGTCGTCGGTAATTTGGCTTAATTAGCAGTCGTCGGTAATCTAGCTTAATTACCAGTCGTCGGTAATCTAGCTTAATTACCAGTCGCCGCTGATATAGCTTAATTACCAGTCGTCGGCAATCTAGCTTAATTACCAGTCGTCGGGAATTTGGTTTAATTACCAGTCGTGGTTAATCTAGCTAAATTACCCGTCGTCGGTAATCTAGCTTAATTACCAGTCGTCGGTAATCTAGCATAATTACCAGTCGTCGCTGATCTAGCTTAATTACCAGTCGTCGGTAATATAGCTTAATTACCAGTCGTCGCTGATCTAGCTTAATTACCAGTCGTCGCTGATCTAGCTTAATTACCAGTCGTAGGTAATCTAGCTTAATTACCAGTCGTCGCTGATCTAGCTTAATTACCAGTCGTAGGTAATCTAGCTTAATTACCAGTCGTCGCTGATCTAGCTTAATTACCAGTCGTAGGTAATCTAGCTTAATTACCAGTCGTCGGTAATCTAGCTTAATTACCAGTCGTCGGTAATCTAGCTTAATTACCAGTCGTCGGTAATCTAGCTTAATTACCAGTCGTCGGTAATCTAGCTTAATTACCAGTCGTCGGTAATCTAGCTTAATTACCAGTCGTCGGTAATCTAGCTTAATTACCAGTCGTCGGTAATCTAGCTTTATTACCAGTCGTCGGTAATCTAGCTTTATTACCAGTCGTCGGTAATCTAGATTAATTACCAGTCGTCGGTAATCTAGCTTAATTATCAGTCGTCGCTGATCTAGCTTAATTACCAGTCGTAGGTAATCTAGCTTAATTACCAGTCGTCGCTGATCTAGCTTAATTACCAGTCGTAGGTAATCTAGCTTAATTACCAGTCGTCGCTGATCTAGCTTAATTACCAGTCGTAGGTAATCTAGCTTAATTACCAGTCGTAGGTAATCTAGCTTAATTACCAGTCGTCGGTAATCTAGCTCAATTACCAGTCGTCACTGATCTAGCTTAATTAGCAGTCGTAGGTAATCTAGCTTAATTACCAGTCGTCGGCAATCTAGCTTAATTACCAGTCGTCGGTAATTTGGCTTAATTACTAGTCGTGGTTAATCTAGCTAAATTACCCGTCGTCGGTAATCTAGCTTAATTACCAGTCGTCGGTAATCTAGCATAATTACCAGTCGACGCTGATCTAGCTTAATTACCAGTCGTCGGTAATCTAGCTTAATTACCAGTCGTCGGTAATCTAGCTTAATTACCAGTCGTCGGTAATCTAGCTTAATTACCAGTCGTCGGTAATCTAGCTTAATTACCAGTCGTCGGTAATCTACCTTAATTACCAGTCGTCGGTAATCTAGCTTTATTACCAGTCGTCGGTAATCTAGATTAATTACCAGTCGTCGGTAATCTAGCTTAATTATCAGTCGTCGCTGTTCTAGCTTAATTACCAGTCGTAGGTAATCTAGCTTAATTACCAGTCGTAGGTAATCTAGCTTAATTACCAGTCGTCGCTGATCTAGCTTAATTACCAGTCGTAGGTAATCTAGCTTAATTACCAGTCGTAGGTAATCTAGCTTAATTACCAGTCGTCGGTAATCTAGCTCAATTACCAGTCGTCACTGATCTAGCTTAATTAGCAGTCGTAGGTAATCTAGCTTAATTACCAGTCGTCGGCAATCTAGCTTAATTACCAGTCGTCGGTAATTTGGCTTAATTACCAGTCGTGGTTAATCTAGCTAAATTACCCGTCGTCGGTAATCTAGCTTAATTACCAGTCGTCGGTAATCTAGCATAATTACCAGTCGACGCTGATCTAGCTTAATTACCAGTCGTCGGTAATCTAGCTTAATTACCAGTCGTCGCTGATCTAGCTTAATTACCAGTCGTAGGTAATCTAGCTTAATTACCAGTCGTCGCTGATATAGCTTAATTACCAGTCGTTGGTAATCTAGCTTAATTACCAGTCGTCGGTAATCTAGCTTAATTACCAGTCGTCGGTAATCTAGCTTAATTACCAATCGTAGGTAATCTAGCTTAATTACCAGTCGTCACTGATCTAGCTTAATTAGCAGTCGTCGGTAATCTAGCTTAATTACCAGTCGTCGGTAATCTAGCTTAATTACCAGTCGCCGCTGATCTAGCTTAATTACCAGTCGTCGGCAATCTAGCTTAATTACCAGTCGTCGGTAATTTGGCTTAATTACCAGTCGTGGTTAATCTAGCTAAATTACCCGTCGTCGGTAATCTAGCTTAATTACCAGTCGTCGGTAATCTAGCATAATTACCAGTCGTCGCTGATCTAGCTTAATTACCAGTCGTAGGTAATCTAGCTTAATTACCAGTCGTTGCTGATCTAGCTTAATTACCAGTCGTCGGTAATCTAGCTTAATTACCAGTCGTCGCTGATCTAGCTTAATTACCAGTCGTTGCTGATCTAGCTTAATTACCAGTCGTCGGTAATCTAGCTTAATTACCAGTCGTCGCTGATCTTGTTTAATTACCAGTCGTAGGTAATCTAGCTTAATTACCAGTCGTCGCTGATCTAGCTTAATTACAGGTCCTAGGTAATCTAGCTTAATTACCAGTCCTAGGTAATCTAGCTTAATTACCAGTCGTCGGTAATCTAGCTTAATTACCAGTCGTCGGTAATCTAGCTTAATTACCAGTCGTCGGTATTCTAGCTTAATTACCAGTCGTCACTGATCTAGCTTAATTAGCAGTCGTCGGTAATCTAGCTTAATTACCAGTCGTCGGTAATCTAGCTTAATTACCAGTCGCCGCTGATCTAGCTTAATTACCAGTCGTCGGCAATCTAGCTTAATTACCAGTCGTCGGTAATCTAGCTTAATTACCAGTCGTCGGTAATCTAGCTTAATTACCAGTCGCCGGTAATCTAGCTTAATTACCAGTCGTCACTGATCTAGCTTAATTAGCAGTCGTCGGTAATCTAGCTTAATTACCAGTCGTCGGTAATCTAGCTTAATTACCAGTCGCCGCTGATCTAGCTTAATTACCAGTCGCCGCTGATCTAGCTTAATTACCAGTCGTCGGCAATCTAGCTTAATTACCAGTCGTCGGTAATTTGGCTTAATTACCAGTCGTGGTTAATCTAGCTAAATTACCAGTCGTCGGTAATCTAGCATAATTACCAGTCGACGCTGATCTAGCTTAATTACCAGTCGTCGGTAATCTAGCTTAATTACCAGTCGTCGCTGATCTAGCTTAATTACCAGTCGTAGGTAATCTAGCTTAATTACCAGTCGTCACTGATATAGCTTAATTACCAGTCGTAGGTAATCTAGCTTAATTACCAGTCGTCGGTAATCTGGCTTAATTACCAGTCGTCGGTAATCTAGCTTAATTACCAATCGTAGGTAATCTAGCTTAATTACCAGTCGTCACTGATCTAGCTTAATTAGCAGTCGTCGGTAATCTAGCTTAATTACCAGTCGTCGGTAATCTAGCTTAATTACCAGTCGCCGCTGATCTAGCTTAATTACCAGTCGTCGGCAATCTAGCTTAATTACCAGTCGTCGGTAATTTGGCTTAATTACCAGTCGTGGTTAATCTAGCTAAATTACCCGTCGTCGGTAATCTAGCTTAATTACCAGTCGTCGGTAATCTAGCATAATTACCAGTCGTCGCTGATCTAGCTTAATTACCAGTCGTAGGTAATCTAGCTTAATTACCAGTCGTTGCTGATCTAGCTTAATTACCAGTCGTCGGTAATCTAGCTTAATTACCAGTCGTCGCTGATCTAGCTTAATTACCAGTCGTTGCTGATCTAGCTTAATTACCAGTCGTCGGTAATCTAGCTTAATTACCAGTCGTCGGTAATCTAGCTTAATTACCAGTCGTCGCTGATCTAGTTTAATTACCAGTCGTAGGTAATCTAGCTTAATTACCAGTCGTCGCTGATCTAGCTTAATTACAGGTCCTAGGTAATCTAGCTTAATTACCAGTCGTCGGTAATCTAGCTTAATTACCAGTCGTCGGTAATCTAGCTTAATTACCAGTCGTCGGTAATCTAGCTTAATTACCAGTCGTCGGTAATCTAGCTTAATTACCAGTCGTCACTGATCTAGCTTAATTAGCAGTCGTCGGTAATCTAGCTTAATTACCAGTCGTCGGTAATCTAGCTTAATTACCAGTCGCCGCTGATCTAGCTTAATTACCAGTCGTCGGCAATCTAGCTTAATTACCAGTCGTCGGTAATCTAGCTTAATTACCAGTCGTCGGTAATCTAGCTTAATTACCAGTCGCCGGTAATCTAGCTTAATTACCAGTCGTCACTGATCTAGCTTAATTAGCAGTCGTCGGTAATCTAGCTTAATTACCAGTCGTCGGTAATCTAGCTTAATTACCAGTCGCCGCTGATCTAGCTTAATTACCAGTCGTCGGCAATCTAGCTTAATTACCAGTCGTCGGTAATTTGGCTTAATTACCAGTCGTGGTTAATCTAGCTAAATTACCCGTCGTCGGTAATCTAGCTTAATTACCAGTCGTCGGTAATCTAGCATAATTACCAGTCGTCGCTGATCTAGCTTAATTACCAGTCGTAGGTAATCTAGCTTAATTACCAGTCGTCGCTGATCTAGCTTAATTACCAGTCGTAGGTAATCTAGCTTAATTACCTGTCGTCGGAAATCTAGCTTAATTACCAGTCGTCGGTAATCTAGCTTAATTACCAGTCGTCGGTAATCTAGCTTAATTACCAGTCGTCGCTGATCTAGCTTAATTACCAGTCGTCGCTGATCTAGCTTAATTACCAGTCGTCGCTGATCTAGCTTAATTACCAGTCGCCGGCAATCTAGCTTAATTAGCAGTCGTCGGTAATCTAGCTTAATTACCAGTCGTCGGTAATCTAGCTTAATTACCAGTCGCCGCTGATCTAGCTTAATTACCAGTCGTCGGCAATCTAGCTTAATTACCAGTCGTCGGTAATTTGGCTTAATTACCAGTCGTGGTTAATCTAGCTAAATTACCCGTCGTCGCTGATCTAGCTTAATTACAGGTCCTAGGTAATCTAGCTTAATTACCAGTCGTCGGTAATCTAGCTTAATTACCAGTCGTCGGTAATCTAGCTTAATTACCAGTCGTCGGTAATCTAGCTTAATTACCAGTCGTCGGTAATCTAGCTTAATTACCAGTCGTCACTGATCTAGCTTAATTAGCAGTCGTCGGTAATCTAGCTTAATTACCAGTCGTCGGTAATCTAGCTTAATTACCAGTCGCCGCTGATCTAGCTTAATTACCAGTCGTCGGCAATCTAGCTTAATTACCAGTCGTCGGTAATCTAGCTTAATTACCAGTCGTCGGTAATCTAGCTTAATTACCAGTCGCCGGTAATCTAGCTTAATTACCAGTCGTCACTGATCTAGCTTAATTAGCAGTCGTCGGTAATCTAGCTTAATTACCAGTCGTCGGTAATCTAGCTTAATTACCAGTCGCCGCTGATCTAGCTTAATTACCAGTCGTCGGCAATCTAGCTTAATTACCAGTCGTCGGTAATTTGGCTTAATTACCAGTCGTGGTTAATCTAGCTAAATTACCCGTCGTCGGTAATCTAGCTTAATTACCAGTCGTCGGTAATCTAGCATAATTACCAGTCGTCGCTGATCTAGCTTAATTACCAGTCGTAGGTAATCTAGCTTAATTACCAGTCGTCGCTGATCTAGCTTAATTACCAGTCGTAGGTAATCTAGCTTAATTACCTGTCGTCGGAAATCTAGCTTAATTACCAGTCGTCGGTAATCTAGCTTAATTACCAGTCGTCGGTAATCTAGCTTAATTACCAGTCGTCGCTGATCTAGCTTAATTACCAGTCGTCGCTGATCTAGCTTAATTACCAGTCGTCGGTAATCTAGCTTAATTACCAGTCGTCGGTAATCTAGCTTAATTACCAGTCGTTGCTAATCTAGCTTAATTACCAGTCGTCGGTATTATAGCTTAATTACCAGTCGTCGGTAATCTAGCTTAATTACCAGTCGTCGGTAATCTAGCTTAATTACCAGTCGCCGCTGATCTAGCTTAATTACCAGTCGTCGGCAATCTAGCTTAATTACCAGTCGTCGGTAATTTGGCTTAATTACCAGTCGTGGTTAATCTAGCTAAATTACCCGTCGTCGGTAATCTAGCTTAATTACCAGTCGTCGCTGATCTAGCTTAATTACAGGTCCTAGGTAATCTAGCTTAATTACCAGTCGTCGGTAATCTAGCTTAATTACCAGTCGTCGGTAATCTAGCTTAATTACCAGTCGTCGGTAATCTAGCTTAATTACCAGTCGTCGGTAATCTAGCTTAATTACCAGTCGTCACTGATCTAGCTTAATTAGCAGTCGTCGGTAATCTAGCTTAATTACCAGTCGTCGGTAATCTAGCTTAATTACCAGTCGCCGCTGATCTAGCTTAATTACCAGTCGTCGGCAATCTAGCTTAATTACCAGTCGTCGGTAATCTAGCTTAATTACCAGTCGTCGGTAATCTAGCTTAATTACCAGTCGCCGGTAATCTAGCTTAATTACCAGTCGTCACTGATCTAGCTTAATTAGCAGTCGTCGGTAATCTAGCTTAATTACCAGTCGTCGGTAATCTAGCTTAATTACCAGTCGCCGCTGATCTAGCTTAATTACCAGTCGTCGGCAATCTAGCTTAATTACCAGTCGTCGGTAATTTTTCTTAATTACCAGTCGTGGTTAATCTAGCTAAATTACCCGTCGTCGGTAATCTAGCTTAATTACCAGTCGTCGGTAATCTAGCATAATTACCAGTCGTCGCTGATCTAGCTTAATTACCAGTCGTAGGTAATCTAGCTTAATTACCAGTCGTCGCTGATCTAGCTTAATTACCAGTCGTAGGTAATCTAGCTTAATTACCTGTCGTCGGAAATCTAGCTTAATTACCAGTCGTCGGTAATCTAGCTTAATTACCAGTCGTCGGTAATCTAGCTTAATTACCAGTCGTCGCTGATCTAGCTTAATTACCAGTCGTCGCTGATCTAGCTTAATTACCAGTCGTCGGTAATCTAGCTTAATTACCAGTCGTCGGTAATCTAGCTTAATTACCAGTCGTTGCTAATCTAGCTTAATTACCAGTCGTCGGTATTATAGCTTAATTACCAGTCGTCGGTAATGTAGCTTAATTTACAGTCGTCGGTAATTTGGCTTAATTAACAGTCGTCGGTAATCTAGCTTAACCGAATCGAATACGAATCGAATAGTAAATCTGTTATTCGAAATCCGAATCGAGTACTCGTTCAAACGAATATTACTCGTTTATCAAAAAGTCATGTTCGAGTACTCGTTCTTTTCCGATTAATCGGTTTTACCAAACGAATATTTGTTTCAAAGGGATTAATCGTTTTCTAAATACACCTAGTTCTTAAAAAGAGTACTAGAAAATTTTAATACTCGGTTTTATCAGACGAATATTCTTTTCAAAAGGATTAATCGTTTTCTAAATACACGTAGCAGTCTAAAAATATAGTACTTCCCCATATCCGTGAGAGAAAAAAAACATCGCGAATTGCGCAATCGCGTTGAAATTCATTAAAAAAAACAGCTTCTTATATGTCATGTGACCACAGTCCCTCCCATATCCAATCGAATACTCGTTTTCTATTCGAATTTAGCCCCTTGGAAGCGATTACTCGGTTTATGGAGCTTTATTCGTATTTAAATCGGTTATTCGAATTTCTTTTCGAATAATCGTTTCGTGATTCGAATACTCGTTTTTCTCCAAATGGCAAATTCGATTCGTTAGGGCTGTGCGAATACTCGAATTTTCGAATAGTATTCGTTTAATTCGAATCGATTATTCGATTCGACGAATCGAATTTGCCATTTGGAGAAAAACGAGTATTCGAATCACGAAACGATTATTCGAAAAGAAATTCGAATAACCGATTTAAATACGAATACAGCTCCCTAAACCGAGTAATCCCTTCCAAGGGGCTAAATTCGAATAGAAAACGAGTATTCGATTGGATATGGGAGGGACTGTGGTCACATGACATATAAGAAGCTGTTTTTTTTAATGAATTTCAACGCGATTGCGCAATTCGCGATGTTTTTTTCTCTCACGGATATGGGGAAGTACAATATTTTTAGACTGCTACGTGTATTTAGAAAACGATTAATCCTTTTGAAAAGAATATTCGTTTGATAATACCGAGTATTAAAATTTTCTAGTACTCTTTTTAAGAGCTAGTAATGCTAGGTGTATTTAGAAAACGATTAATCCCTTTGAAACGAATATTCGTTTGGTAAAACCGATTAATCGGAAAAGAACGAGTACTCGAACATGACTTTTTGATAAACGAGTAATATTCGTTTGAACGAGTACTTGATTCCGATTTCGAATAACAGATTTACTATTCGATTCGGTTTGAAAAACCACTACTCTCACAGCCCTACGAATAATCCACAGTCGTAAGCGTTTTCTTGTTTTGGAAGGGATTCTTCGACGTACTGGATTTCAACCTTAGGATCCGTTTTAAATTGCCAAAATGATATTAATTTCAAATTTTTTACATGAGGCTCGATAACCTCTTGACTCGTGATTGACGGATCAAATATAGAAATAATGCCGTTTTTCCGAATTATTGCTAGGTGCCAATGATCTGAGTGGTTCATGGTTCTTGGAAGGATCATTAGGATGTCTCTTTCATAAAAATCGGTTTGATTACGCATAATGTGTATACAAACTTGATCTTCGGTTTCCTTCTGACTCATTAAACGATAAATACATATTGGAGTCCACAACAAATCCCCTTTTCTTCCGAATAAATCCAAGAGCTCTTTGCCTGCATAATCCAATGAATTTTCATCAATATATACTTGAGGTTTCAAACACTCATACTCTCTCAAATTCAGGATTTCCTTTGTGCATTTACCGTCGCAATAGAAATCATTCAAATCAAACTCTTTCGCAATGTCAGCAGCAACTCTATGTCGTTCTTCGAACCCCAGTTGCATATTTGCAAGGGTTTTGCCAACAATCACGTTTTTCCTAGAGGGTTTTGAAGATTTTTCTAAAAAATTTGTTTGGATTAAATTAAATATCCATCTTCGGAGTAATATGCTTGTAAAAGGTAATTTAATATCTTCATGGTTACGCAGTAAATGATATACGTATAACACTATATATAATCGGAAGTCATATGAATTTTCGGTATTTGGGTAGTCAAGAGGCATGTTATATCTCTCCCATTCATTAGGAATTACATCAAATAATTATCAGCCAAATCAAAAACGACTTCATAGTCTCTATCCGATACTGAACTTCCTGATTGAAGCGCATCGAACGCTGTTTTTTCTTTTGATTTTTTCGAGATGTGAACCAACTCGGAAAGATGATTATTAATTTTTGTTTGTGAGGGCGCAATATGAATTAGTAATGTCCTTCCTTTAATTTTTTTTGCGCCATTTTCTCTTCGAAATTTTTCATAACGCTCGCTATTCCCAAACAAAAAACGAAAGCTGTCGAATGTTCGGGAGTCCATGTAAACAAAATCATTTGAACGGCCAGATTTATGCAAGAGGATTTTAATGGCTTCCTCTACTGTTCGCCCTCTAATTGGTTTATTCTCCTCTATAAGATCACATAATTCCAAAATTTGATATGTTTCTCCCGTTTCCTTGTCAATGGAAGAGTGAAAAGGGCTCCAAGGTGGAAATTTGTCCTCGACTTGGACCATTTTCGCTGCTTTGAACTCTTTCCTGGTTATTTTTTGCAATGGAATTTCAGCGAGTTTTGATATTTTTACTGGCGGTTCTTCGTACTCCATATCAGAAACTTGGACATCGAATTTCTTGGATGTTTCGGATTCCACGTCAGAATTTTCCACACCCTCGCCGGATGTTTCTGATTCCGTATCAGAAACCTGCTCATCCGTTTTCACGCTAGAGTAGTTGGAAGTTTCGGATTCCGCGTGAGAAAATGGCATATCGATATGGAAGTTAGGCATGTCGGATGTTTCTGATTCAATATCAGAAACTTTAACAACCGATCCTGCATCCTTGCCGGTTTCGGATTCCACATCAGAATTTTCTACAGCCTCGCCGGATGTTTCTGACTCCACATAAGAAACCTCCAATCCGTTTTCACGCTAGCGTCAGAAAATGGCATATCGATATTAAACTTTGGCATGTCAGATGTTTCCGAATTCGTATCAGATTTTTCAAAGGCAATATCAGCGTTATTCAAACCTTTCGGCGTTTTTAATTTGTCTGGAAAAAAATCATCTGTTACGTTACAGCTTGCATTAATAGAATCTGGAGCATCCAAAATACTGTAATCAAGTAATTGAGGATAGTAACCTTTCCTCCCACGCTTCCCCGTGGTTGATGCCTTGTACTGATCACTTAGTTTACAATTCGGATTTCTCAGTGTCGGAGCTGTTCTTTGGCAAAGCATTTGAACAGCTAAAATGTGGAAACATTGATTCTTTCCCCACTTTCACGTGCAAGGTCGCTCAATATCATTGGAATTAACAACGTTTATTCTGTTCTCATGAAAAGGATCCCCCACTTTGTAAACTAGCAAATGCTGACAAAACTCAACTAGTCCATTTTTCAAACACATTTCTGCCAAAAACCCAGTAGAAGCTCTATGTTCTAGTTTGACTTCGGTATAGGAGCTTAATTTAGATTTAACCTCTTGGATTATCTCCTTCTCTGAGCAGAAATTCAATTTCAGTTCATAGTTGCAATCTTTAACGTTCTCTTTCACTGTGTGGTCTCCCTGAATATTCTTGTATGCTTTGCTGAACGAGTCCAAAGCAAAATGCTGCATATGAGTCATTTTTCAAACCGCTTCAGCAAAATCAAGTTCCTTTCCTTTAGTACTTGATTTTAATACACTATGGAACGATTCGCTTAAATTATTTGATTGAAACACAGGAAAACGTTTGAATTGCGCCGCAATCACATTATTTTTCAGGTCTTCTCTCAAAAACGTATCGGCGTATGTCAAAAAAGGCTGCGACCATTTGCTACGATATTTCTCGTACTGTTCTTCAAACTGTTCCTCGTTTTCACATTGTAAAAGGGCACCCAAATGAAGCCGACATCCTTTAAGGTCTGAAGTAGTTCCACCATTTCTACGCACCCATTATTTTACACCGTTTTTGATGTGGTTGTGACAAAACAATAAATTATCGGACGCAACGGAACAGCTTTGTGTAACAGCTTTGATGATACCCTTTTCTCTATCGATAACCACGGGAACATTTTTGCCCAAGGTTTCAAAATCCAGTTCCAGCAGTAGACGTGAAAAAAAGCTCTTATGAATGGCTCCGAATTTATTTTGGTGTATCATGAATAAGACAGGGAAAATAGGGTCATTGACTAGTTCCGTATTACGCATTACGACTGTACTTAAGTAAAAATTACCCATATTGAAAGTTGTATCGTAAGTTATGCACTGTTCAATATTTGTTCCATCTCTTAAAGTTTGGCTCAAAAGTCGCTTACCTAAAGTCACCGCTTCTGGTTCACCAAAGACTATTGTTAAACTGTCGTTGTCCAAGTTTATTTCTCTAATAATGTCCTTAAATACGGTCTCCTTCAAGGCTATTATCGAGTACACTGAATCAGGACAAATCTTATTTGCTCTTCGTGCCAAATATTTTAAGTTCGCTGCCGGTTTCGTATTCCTCGGCAGTGCCATTGGTTCGATGTCGCTAACTTTCGGTTGCTGGACCTCTTTCTCAAGGTCTTTTAGGTCAACTTTCACCTCGTCGGTTATTTCCCTATAAGTTTCTTTTGGGTCATTCTTTTGACCTTTCACTTTAGATATCACGTTATTTAACGTGGATCGATTTGTAGGATTCCAGGGAACGTTTTTGTTTTGTTTTGAATTTCAATGTGGTCTTTTAACCCATACTGTTTCATCACCTTTGTAGTGAATTAATACAGGATATGGGCCATTCGAACGATTTTTAAGAGTGTAAACATGTCTCTGAAACTCCCTACTACCTGATTTTTCAAATCCAGGTCTAATATCGCAGTACAATTGGATGATGTCTTGGTACGTTTTGGTAGTGTGAGAATTTCTCCATCGCATTCCGTCATTATATAGATCTCTTTCCTTCATTATGTCATCGGTACAAAGTTAAAAAATATCGCCCCCTTTAATTTCATTTTTTGGGCAAAATCTCAAAACGTTATTTTTTATAACCCTATTCTTTACATTTATTAAAATATTTCGAGCTTCTTCTGGTTTGAGGCTTCTTGAAATACCACATTTATATGCTAGGGTTTTTGAAGTTCCCAAAATATCACGCGTGAAATTTCCAATTTCGCCCTCAGATTCTGCTGGACAATTTGGATTTTCATCTCCGTCAAGGAATTGGGCCACAATGTGGTTTTCTTCTAATAAATTACTGTCATGCAATTCATTTCCTGAGGGGTTCCATTCTCTTCCCATGGACGTGGTTTTAGTGCAATCGGTCTCAATGGGTAATTCCTCGACCACTCGAACTGAATTCTTTGCAGTTAAGCTTGTTTCAGAACAGTCATCACCATCACCAAATCTTTCAGATTGATCATTACGTTTATGCAAAGAAATGATGTCACAATCGATAGTATCTGTGTTCAACGATTCTAAAAGTTCGTTTACTGACGTTGAAAAATCCATAAGGAATTCTTTCTGATCAAAATTTTCAGAACTCATTTTTAACGTAGCTCTTATTTTCGCCGATAAAAAGAACTAAATTTGTACTCGGCAGGATTTTTTATTCAAATCGGTGAAAACTGGCTCTTTAATGAAAGGCTCAGTTTAGAGGCACTTTGGCTCTCCTTATATAATTTTGCCAAGAAAAACGTACAAAATTTGTACTTGGCTCAATTTTTCTACGAATCTTTCTGACTAGATTAAAAAATTAACCGAAAATACTGTTGAAAACAGCAAACGGTTTCATCGCTTGTAATTAAAGCGTTTTGGACCTCCTATTAAGAATCGTGTTTGGCTGAATCACTCTAAAAAGGCTTTTCAAAAGCTGTAAGACAACCTATACGAAAGCAACGTGCGGAGGTCACAGACGCCAAACTAGGGCTGTTCGATACTACTCGATGCCAACTTGGTATCGAGTACTTCAGTTGTTCGATACCGGTATCGAGTACCGTTTTTGAGATCCGATAC